>NW_009635280.1:0-15339 GCF_000690535.1 Cariama cristata
GTGGCGGAAAAAAGCGAAGCATGGTTTATTCAAGGATTTCTTCTGGTATTTCTCGTGTCTCTCACCTTTCCTAGCCTTTCGCTCTATCCTCCGCACAGCTCTTCCTTGCTGCTTTCACCTCCATCCTTTCAAGGGAGAGTTCAGTTCTTGCTGCCTACACAGCAAACGCCTGCACAAAATCCTTCTGTTAATGCTCTGGCATTTGATACATTATCAGTAGAAGATACACAGAGGGAAGAAATATATTGTGCAAATTACTTGATAATGCACAGCAAGCCGGCACCATGACCTTAAAAAATGCCTGTTAACAGAGAGAAAAAAAAAAAAGAGAGAGAGAAGAAAAGAGACGGGAAGACTTTGCTGAGAGCCTTGATAGTCTAGGTGGAAAATGGAATAGTTTTTTTACGATTTCCAGCCTGCTTTAACTCTGCCCTCCAGGTCAATAATCTCAGTAACAACCTTTTCCTCCAAGAAAATGTTAGAGCTCGTGCTGGTCCCCATGGGAATTAAAGTTCAGGTGCCTCCGAGAGGCAGCTCACTGCCGAACCATTTGCCCGGCAGCCAGAATAATGCCAAGGTGCCCGAGGTGGGCAGCGGAGACCCCAGGGAGAGCCCCCGAGGGCTCTACCCGGTCGCTCTGTCCGGGGCTGGCACATCCCTGTGAGCAGTGGGGATGCTCAGGACAAGGTACCACCTTGCAGGGACATTTTCCCTCTGCTTTTTATATTTTTCCAGTTTTATTAACCAGTCCCCTCCTGCTAAAGTTTCCCACCTCAGCCTGGTGATGGAGAACAAGTGTTCTCCGGTGGCCAAAAAAAAAAAAAACACAGATGGGTTTCCATGGCAACTCCCTTCCCCTGTACCACCCGCTCAGAGCCAATCCTGCTGGAACCCATCCTCCCTGGACCGGGCAGGGGCAAGCAGGGTACCCGGTGCCACGGGAGGGGATGCCCCACTGATGCTCTGCACAGTTGCCCCATCCCCATCACGGGGGTGGTTTATCCATGGTGTCTCCGCAAATACAGATGCTGGGGGGACCTGGGGAGAGCTGCGCTCCCCAAGGACTTTCTCTGCCCACATGCAAAGTCAGGGCAACGATGCCAGCATCAAGGCGGGAGGGCAGAGCGAGGCAATCTTCCTGGCAAGGCAGCAGCCAAAAGTTATCATCGGCGTTTGGGGGCCTTCATCTATCTCAGCTGTCTGAGGGACAAGACCTCTTCTAAAAGGAAAAGCATGTTTATAGCAAAGCACTTGGGCGTGTGATTATGTCAGATCCCGCATTCAGATGCCAGCTATCCGGGGAGAGATCGAAGTGACGTGCGGAGGGAGGTGTGCCGCCGCCACAGCGGCCGTGACAGGCAGCCACCAGCACCCCGTCTGCGAATTGCCAGGGTGAGGGAAGTGCCCGCTCAAAATTTGCCTCTGAGATGACTCCATCACCTCCCGCACATCTCCCAGCTCATCCCCACCATGCCCAGTACTGCCAGGGCTTTGCCGCTCTCTTCTCCTCCGTACCTGGAGCAAGGCAGAGGAGCTCTGCAGACCCTTTGTGCATGCAAACACCTGCACAGGCTCCTGTCAAAAACACCACTGCCTTTAACAGCCTTTTGTTTAAAAAAAAAAATGGAGCCCAGTTGGGTGGGTTCGCAGTGGTTTCATTAAATGGGGTCCAGTCAGGTTTGGAAGCACCTTGGCAGCTCCACTAACAAGATCCCCATGCCACAGCGTGCCCAAAGCTCTTGTCCTGAGCATGGCCAGATCCCAGGATGCCCAGGTACTACTGGAGCTCCCCATTTTGTCCTCTTTGGATCATTTTGGTCTTTTGTTGCCACTTTCCCAATCCTCCTGCCTCGGGCATCATCACCAAGAGACCCACTTGCCCTGGGTACCCCCCTGCTCTCCACCACAGCTGCACAGCTGGTGAGGAGGTCCCGGTTTATGCCAAGTGACGGCTGCTGCTCTGGCAGCATGTCACAGCACGTCTTGGCTGCCGGAGAGAGAAAAACGAGGATGCATTCCCCAGATCCCAGGCTTTGAAGCGAGTCCCTGCACCAGTGGGAGGATTGGGGGTTGACAGCGGGGTGGGGAGGGTGGGCACGCTGGGTGCACCCAGCAGGTCTGGCTGGCACTGGAGATGCTCCCTGCACACGTTGCGGCAGCAGCGGGTGTCAGCTCAGATCACATCTTCAGGCACGAAGAGAAAAGTGCTTTTGCACGGGCTCCTGCAGACAGAAGGAGCTCAGCGCAGCCCGGCCGCGTGCAGGGTCTGATACTGATCTCCAGCACGTCCCTTCTGCCACGTTCCCCCAGGGTTTGGGGGATTTTATCCCCCTTCTGCTTCAGCCCTTGGCCAGGGACATCTCTCTGTGCTGGGTTTGTGCAGACACCAATGCACGGGCCTCGGGGCTGGGCACAGGGCGAGGAGACACGATAGACATCGGCCATGGCACTCGCAAACTGCAAGGCTGCTCTTTTTTCTCAAGCCGCAGACACATCTCCCCTGGGCTTTCGGAGGGCACGGGCTTGTCATCCTCCCCTTCTCCAGAGGCAGAAGGGCACGTCTACAATTATAACACAAATCGATGCTCTTCGGTGCCATCTTCCACCAGCCTTCCTTCAGAGCCACAATAACACTAATTGAGATTTTGGTGCATTGCTCGGCCCTCGCAGTTTGGATTTACGATGCTTTTCTGGCTAATGCCCATTGCCAATTTGAATTTCACCCCGCCGTTTGCGTCGTATAGCTTACCCTAAGGCCCATGCACAGTGTCAGTATTTAAAGAGATTCAGCGTAACACAACCTGACATTCGTGAGCTGAACTGGAATGTGAATAATGTCTTTCTGGTGTGCCATGCCCCCCCCTTTTCCTTCCCTCTTTCCTTTTATATATTTTTGAGCATTGGGGTTTTTGTCACACCTCGGATCTGTAGAAAAGGGAATGCAACTTCCAGAAACTAGAAATCTAACAGGGGAGGGAGAGAGGAGGATTGCTCAGATCGTTTGCTGCACGAAACCCCCAAGTCTTTGCCCATGCCAACCAAACAGAGCTCTCCCGGCTCCGGTGGGAGTTGACAACGGCGTCCCGGCTCTCCGCGGGGCTTTTCACCTTGCAAACACCGCAGCCCGGTGAACTGGCCGGTTCCCCTGCAGATCTCAAGCAATATCTTTTTGCAGCGTAAGATGGGCACAAGCCAACAGCTGAGGCGTTCAATAACGGCAGCAACGGGGTGTTATGGCAGAGCTGCGGGGGCCTGAGAGCTGAACGCTAAAACATCGCTGTGTCCAGAGGTGAGGGCAATAACAGCCTTGAAATAGAGCTAAAATAATGTTAGAAACTCTGTGTCGGGTCAAGACTGAGCGCCCGTTTGAAGGACCGTGGGCAGGGTGTGCTGCAGGGCAGACTTAAGACAATATGGTGAATTTGGGGATGAAATAGCGACTGTCCAGAGCTTCCTCAGCACCCAAAGCCTGTCTGGAGCGAGTCTGCAGGAGAGGTCGGTGCCGTATCCAGCTCATCCTTTGGCCAAAGTACAAAGCACTCCGCTTTCCTCTGCCAAACGAGGAGCAGGGAGCACAGGGCAGCTTGAAACGGCACATGTGGTCCCTCCTTCAGATGCCCACGGGCGTGCCGTGCCCCTCCTGCAAGCCCAGGAGGATGCCTGTGATGCTCTGCGGTGCCTACAGAGTTTGGGCACGGCCAGCCCTGCCCAGAACCCCCTTTTCACAACAGCAGTAAGGTCTTGTTTCTGCCTGGACCCAGTAAGCCCATGTGTCACTGTCCTGCGTGCCCAGAGCATCCCCCCAGCTCCAACTAGCGGGTCTGCTCCGAGGGTCCCTGAGGTGGATGAGGAGAGTGAAGGGCTGAGGGCGAAGGCTGGTTCCCAGCTGCCTTGGCCTGACAGACTTCTGTTTGTGATCCTTATCTGCTTCTGCATTTTTAATCCTGTTTGCAAGAGGCTGTGACAAAACACCGCGCATCCTGCTTCCCCCCCGCGCCGAGATGGAGGGAGAGCCTGATTGCTCCCCGGCTGCGCTCACTGAAGCCCAACTGCTAACAGAGGGCTCCTCCTCCCTACAAATCAGCCCCAAATGGGATGTCAGAGAAAAATCTGCGGGGCAGGAGGGTAATTTTTATTGTCTTTGAACAGCTGTGTGCACAGGCGAGCTATTGGCATGCTGCTCAGGAGTGCCGCTTCGCTTGCCCTGCCGTGCGATGCAGCCCTGCTCGCCGGGACAGGGTGGATTGCCGGCTGGATCTACAGGGCTGCTGGCAGAGGCAGGGCTGTGTGTGCTGCTCTGCTCTCTGCCTTCAGCGGGACCCATGCAAAATGAGGTCGGGAAGGATTGAAGGGGTCACACATCGCATCCTCCTGTCTCCTCCTGCATCCTCCTGAGTCCACCTGCATCCTCTTGCATCTTCCTGCATCCTCCTGAGTCCTCCTGCATCCTCCTGCGTCCTCCTGCATCATTAAATGTCTCAGTATCCTCATCACTAGACTCAGCCCCTGCAAACTTTCTCACGGGTGCCCCAAGGGGACAGGATGCTCTGTCCCCTGCCCTGTCCCCCACACCTCTACCAGGGGACCTGGCACGTTTGTCCAGGATTTTCAAGTGCACCCACTGGTTTCAGAGCCCAGCCTCAAAACCCACAATGAGTCCTGATGATGCTTTCGCCTGCCCAGAGCCGAGTTAATTACTCACCGCTTTGGAAATCTGGCCTGAACGCACTAGGACCATATGGCCCCTGCTGGAAGCAGCTTGAGCTTCTCCGTAGATGGGAAATGGTGGAAACCTCGGGAGTAATTAAAAGGAAAAGTTGGGTTTGTTCAAACTTTTCCCAGCCACGGTGGCCTCAGCTGTGCTGGCATATTTCAGGGAAGTGACAGGGACCTTGCCGAGTGTCCTTGCTCGGAAGGAGTGTGATGGATCTGGCTTTTACAAGGAACAAAGAGCCCATGATCTGACATCAGTGTGATGAATTGTCCTCTTTTCTCCCCAAATGATTACTTGAGAAAACTTTGCAGTCTGTAAATATTTACTGGGGAGACCACAACCGTCACCTATCCTTTAAGAGCACAGAGACATTTGTTTTAATAAAGCAGCACTTAATTAACATCAGCGCTGCTCCCTGGCACGCGGAGGGCTGTGCTCTATGGGAAGTCATGGGGAGGGGGAGAGGAGAGTTTCCCAAAGCCGGTTGCTGGCTTTCTGGCAACAAAATAAAGCATCCCGGCTTGCCAAGGTCTAAGCAGAGCAACAGCAGTGTTGAAAAGTCCCAGCCACCTCATTTCTCTGCTTCGGGTGCCGGCTCCGAAGGCAGGAGCATGGCGTTACCCCACATTCGCTTTGCAAAAATATACACCTGAATTTCAACCTCCGTCTATAGATGTTTCTGCACTACAAAGAGTAGCTCCAGTGAAATCTGGTCATGGCAATTTGAGCTTGAGGGAGTCACGCAATTGGAAGCAAAAAGGGTTTTTTTGGCGGCTGTTTCCTATTGCAGGGCCAGTCCCTGAGCAGGCAGCACCGGAGCTGGGTCCTCTCCTGCCTGTAGCTCCCTGGGAGCAGCATCCCCATGGGATGGGAAGGTTCCAGCCAGGGTTGGTGGGCAAGGGGGATGAATCCATCCCTGGTGGTCTTACACTGGGTTAATTTGTCAGAAATACAAACGTAATGTCACCAAAGAGATGTCAGGGCTGGGAGAGTGGCCGGAGAGGAGGAAATAGTGCTGTGCTCCGCCTGCCGTGGGCTGGGGAATTCGGCTGGAAGTCAGCCAGCAGAGGAAGAAAATGTCTTATCTACAGTTTAAAAAAATAAAAAAAAAATAAAAAAAAAAAAACACAAATGGAGATATATAGTAGGGGAGGCGAATTTATAAACAGGAGCTTATCAGAAGGCAAAGCAGATAATAAACAGCCCTTCAGATCTAGGTCTCAAGCTCACAGAGGACAGAAAAGAGAATGGGATTCCTCAGGAAATGGAAAGGGCTGATAAGAGCCCACAGTGACTTAGCAAACATTATTTAAAATTAAAAAAAAAAAAAAAAAGCCAAAAAAATCCCCCCCTCTTTTGTCTTCACACACGAAAATTACCCGCAGCCCCTGAACAGACTTACTGGGCTCGGAATCAGGTGAACTGGGGGAAGGACAAACCATCCCTGCTGCCTCCCAGTAAAACTGAGCCCAAACAAACTCATTGGAAATTCTCTTTCAAGGTGGCTTCAAAGCAGGAGAGCAGCCTGGCAGGGGCTGCCTGTGCGGGCAGCGGGGCCGGGTAGCCATCCCCCGACTCGCCTGCCTTCCCCTCCTGCCTCCCGAACCGCATCTCGAAGAGGCTGCCACCGCCATGCACCGTCCTCGTCAAACCATCACGCCTCGTCCTCCTTCTGCTCCTACTTTTAGATACATCCTTCCCCAGAAAAATCAACTTGCGGTCAGGCAAAGCGTTTCGGCAGCTGCAGGGGTGCTGGGCTCTCACGGCGATCTCTCGCTTTCCATGTTCTGTCCCTTTTCTCAATCTGAGCAACACCAGCGGCATCAGATGGCCCCGCGGCTGGAGCCCTCGCAGGGATGCTCAGGTTTGGGGTTCGTAGCCCTGTCCGTTTGTCCCCATGGGCTCTGCACCCACAGCGTGGTCCTCCAAGGGACAAGAAAAGAGGGGTACACTTGGGGACACCTTAAAATCATCCCCAGGGTGCATATTGGGGACCACATTGGTGGGTTTGAGCCTTTGGTGGAGGAGCTGAGCTCCTCAGTACGGCAGCTCGGTACCCGGTCCTGGGGTTATTTGCAGTCCCCCCGCGAGTTCAGAGCCCGAGCTGTTGCCTGCAGAGCTTAGAGCTGATGGGGTTTTGTGTAATCAAACCATTTTTTTGCTCTCGCTCTTGTTACCTCTGCATTTATTTACAGTCAATTGTTCCCTATTTTCCTTCCATTTAGGTACCATCTTGTTTATGACGCTACTTAAACGCCTGGCGTAGAGGTAATTATACCACTGGAAAAGCAAAGTAAAACCAAAAGTACACGCACAAAAAGGGAAGAAAACTATTTTTCCCTCCTGCGGGAGGGATTATAGAGCTCAGCCTGGACAGGGCCCTTGGCAGGTTTGTCCTGCCCTGGCCCTGCCCGGCTCTGGCAGCAGCGTGATGGGCATCGCCGCATTGTTGGCTGCCTTTGACTCGTTTTGCCGAGTTTTCCCTCTCTCCGGGACGGAGGTGAGAGGGGGGCGAAGGGATGGAGAGACCAAATTAAGAGCGCGAACGCTGCGTCAGCGCTTGCCGGCTTCACTTCATTGCACGTGTCTAATAACTGAGTTATAGTTTTTCAGTTTGATGAATTCATTTATTCCCATTCAGCCTTTCTTCTTCTTCTTATTATTTTTGGTAGCCTTATCAAGGGGTGATTCTCTTTAAGCTATTATAATCAAATTTGCAGAGGCAGACCTGAATAAGCAGCCTGCCACCGAGAATTGCAAGCCTTCAGACGTGCTGCCAACGCTACAAAGGGTTTCCCAGCCCTGCCGGGAAGCCGAAGAAAAGCTCATTTACAGCCCAGGGCCAGGAGGGATCCAGCGTGGAGCCCAGTGGGACCTTCCCTGGTGCTCAGGCAGGCTGGTACGGATGCTCTCAGCTCCTCTCCTCTGGAAAATGAAGGTAAAACCCAGCCCAGGTCATTGCTGGCTTGACCATACTCCTACAGCCCCGCTGCCATCCGTGTCCCCCCAAGTCTTTCTCATGTATGTTATAATTTGCTAATTTCTTTTTTTTTTTTTTCCCTAATCTGAGGTCATTAATCTAATTGCTTGGATGTGATCAGAAGCAAAGGCGCCTGTGTGGAGGCAGAGCGGGGACCTCGCCTGCAGCGACGGGTGCCTCCACCTGCAGCACTCCTAACAGCACGGAAAAGCGCTGCTTGATTATTTATTTATCTTTTTAGCGTTCGTATATTTTACAGTAAATTACCTCAGTTTATGGCACTTTTTTCTTCCTTACATAATTGTTATAAATAACCTTCAAACAACATAAAAGCCATAAACACTGCAAGGGAAGGAAGAGTAAATTATAGAGATTTCAGAGCAGATGAAGGAGAACTTGCACAGTGATAAGGCAGGGGAGGTTGCCTGAGTTGCTTTGTTTGTTCTTTTTTGTTTTTTTTTTTTGCCCCCAAATTGGCGCTCTCATATTTCTTCAATAAATATCCAGCTGCAAATAAATATTTCCTTCCCTGGCCATGGGCGATTTGAGAAGCGGCACCTCAAACCGCACCGATCTGCGCGACCACCAGCCGGTGAACATTAAAGAGCAGCACGAAGCCCATGGGGGGGGCAGATTTGGGGGGGGGGGCGCATTGAGAAAGGGGTGATGAACCCCAGGTCTCATCCCATGGGCAGGAATCCCAGGCATCCTACTGCCCATCCTACCTTCCCCTGGCCCCTGAGCGGTCCCCAAAGCAGCACGGGTCACCCACACCGGGGAAACGGGCTTCATCCTCAGGAGATGATGATGGGGCTGATGGGGCATCTCCTCTGCCACACGCCTCAGCACCCACCCATGTTGTGCTGGGACGGATCCAGCACCGGTGAAAAGTCCCCTGAGACCTCCCCCCTGCAGCGACTGTGAAGGGAAGGGGTTGCTCAAAGGGTGTCTGCAAGGAGCTGATGCTCCCTGGGTATCAGAGGGAACATCGCAGCGCAGGGAGCTTCTGAGAGCAGAATAACTCCCCAAGAGAGAAGGCAGAGGGCTCATGGCTTGAATTATTTAAAAGAGGGCTTGTCAAATCACTGCCGAGATCTCTGGCTGCGTGCTGAACTTGCTCCCTCCTGAACATGCCCTGCGGCCAGGTTTGAAGGTTTAGCTGCTCGGGTGCTGTTTTCATCGTTAGCTCTTTCCGTAATGAGAGCCCCTCGCAGGGCCGGGGACGGACAGAGGCCACCCTCAGAGGTACCGGGGATGCTTTGGCTGGCTGAGAATGAACCATGGAGCTTTATCCCTAAATGCATCCTTGCTCCGGCTGCACGGCGCTGGGCAGCAGCCGGCCATGAGACGCCGCTGATGCTGAGATGGCCCTTGATGGGACACAGCCACCCTGGAGTTTTTTTCCCCTAAAATAATTGGGGGAGAGAGAAGTGCTGGTTCAGCGCTGGAGAAGAAATGCCCAATCAACCCCCTGAACTGCGGGGACGTGCGATGCCCGTGATGCCGACGCACATGCTCCCGAGGACGGAGATGGGAAGGAGCCGGCAGCTCGCCGAGCCTCCATCACCCGGCTGAGTTATGTCAAGATGGGGACATTTAATTCACTGCCACAGCAACCCCTAGATCCCAAGGTTTACGCATTTGTGGAGCCCTTGGAGCAGCCACCTTCTGGGCTCCGTCGAGGGACCGGGTAATTTGCTTATGCACCGATCAGGGGAAGATGCATACGTTGCGTCTACGGGGACCGGACTGCTTCTCTCCTGACTTTTATGCAGGAAGCTCGGCTCCTGGGATTTGGAAATAAATATTTGATCTTTAAAGATTATTTTGTTGCTTGTTGCAGTCAACACAGCCAGGGTTTTAGTGTTTGTTTATGGTTTATACCATATGATCCAATAAACCCTGGCTGAGAAACATGTGCATAATTAAGTTTAAAAGGCAACCTCAACTCCCCTCCACTCCTTGTTTTTCATGCCAGGCTTGAAAAATAAACAAAATTTTGTTTATTACTGACACCGATTTCATCCTTCCCTCCCCTTCACTCATCGCATCAAGATTGCAAAAGAACTCTTTTCAAGATCCGAGGTTTTTAGCAAAGCATCTCAGACTGCGGAGGTGTGGAGGCGAGGGTAGCGACAGGGCTGTCGCGCAGCGTCCACATGCAATCGCAGTCCATCCAAATTAACTAACTCGCCTCACATTTGAGTTATAGGAGGAAAAGCAAGTGGAAGCTCCTGATTTACCGTACCCCTAATCTCTTGGGAAATGGCAATTTCTGGCTGAGGATGCCTTCTGCTACCCGGACCATTGCACATCCCGCTCCTCCGGGTCTGTTTGTGAGCCAGCAGCTCCAGCCCCGGGGACCAGCCCAGCCTGGCACTGTTGGATGGGAAAACCCAATCTCCTTTTTGCCTGAAACCTGTTACTGAACCACAAGTTGATTCTCGCACGGCAAGAACCGACGACCGATGGTCCCTGCTCCAAAACCCGGTACAGCCCTGCAAACCTCCCCCCTGCTTCCTCCTCCTCCTCGCCCTTCATCAAAGCACAGGGGGTTTTGCCAGCAAAAGACCGACATCTCCATCTGGAGGTTTTCATTCTGGGTGGAATTTTTGAATGAGAAGTGATTTATTTTTTTTCCCCTATATGAATTATTTATTGTGGTTCAAGGCGTTTCTAGGGCAGTCGGGAGCTTAATTACGTCTGGACGCAGTTTCAGCCACTGAGTGAGGGTGGATTCAAGCCCGTCTGTCTCGGCACACGTTGTCCCCATCACTGCAACAACCCCCTCTTTAAATTTGCTAGCAAATGGAGCCTCACCACCAGTAATTTTTCCTTTAATTAAAAAATCCTGGTTTATCAGAAGTTGAAATCAGTGCTGAAAAGGATCCGTTTCAAGAAATTCTCCCCTAGTTACAAAAGAAAAGAGCTGAAATAATCAGAAAGTTGAACTCTGACGCTTTCAAATTGAGACCTCCGGCTTTTTTCAGCTGAGAATGACTTTTCATTTTGAAATATTAATTGATAGAGAGAAGTATCAAAAGGCAGACAGGAAACAAAAAATGTTTCCAGTTCTTTGCAAGGAGCTGCTTGGTTGACCAAAGAAGCTGCTCTCTGTTTTCGGTTCCTACCTCCTGAAGAACTTCTGAGATTTCACTTTTACAACCTTATTTGAGGCAAAAAAAGAAAGCATCAAAATTTGTAGCCGCTGCCTGGGAAAGCAGAGCCCTTCCCCACTCAGGTCTGCTAACAACCCACCAGGCAGCAAGGAAACGGTACAATTTTATAGGTGTTTTATATAAACAGCTACACTTATATATAAGTTTTATGTAAGCGCATGGACTTCAGCTCAGATATCAGAGCTTCTTTTAATTAACTGCAACAACACACTTTCTCTTTGCGACCACTCTTCCTTCCAATGCGCTGCACCGGGGCTGGGAAATTGCTTTTAATGGGGATCCTGCCCGCTCCCGTGGTTTTTATCCCATCCATCCCTCAGAAAGGATCCCGATATTCCCTCAGTCACTAAGCTCCCCACCACATCTGCATTTCCCAGGTGAATTTGTGCTCGGAAGATTTCCGAATCATCCCCAAAAGGTTGCACTCCCCAACACAGAAGTGCCCGGAGAGAGCAGAGGTTGCCCCGTGCCTCTTCCAGCCGTCGCCTCGGGTCTCGCCTCCCCCCAGACGCAGTGGGCAGACCCACCGCCCAGGCTCCACCAGTATCTACTGGGAAGCTGGAGAGCTCTGCTTTTGCTGCTGCCTCATTTCACACCCCCTTTAACCAGCGTGGCTCCTGTGAGGTTTGCCAGCGGGGAACAATTACCATAGAAAAAAGCTTTTACTCTGTTTGATTGAATGATTCCTTCTTACAAAGCTAACAAGCTCTTCTAAGTATGGACTTTTTTTTTTCCCCCCTCCTTTTCCCTTTTTTTCCAATGCTTCCAGACTCACCGGGTGAAGCCAAGAGCATTTCTAAGCCAAAAGAAGGGTGCCTTTCCCTCCCCGCCTCCTCCGCAGGGTTTGGCTTTGGCTCCGAGTACATCCAACACACAACGTTGATCATCTGAGTTACCAGTAATAACGCTGAGCTCTTACCTCACTCTTTACATCTCAAAAGTGCCATACAAGCATTAACTAATTAATTGAGTTACAGTGAAGTGCCTTTTATTTTTTCCCCTGAGGCATGGAGGAAAGGGGGACTCTATCCAAGCTTCTCTCCCCTCCACCCTCCTCTTATTGCATCCTCTTCGTGCATCTGAAGCTGGCTTTTCTCACTTGCTCGTTCTCTTGGCCTGAGCAGTGAGAGCTGCTCCCTGCGGAGCACCCAGACCCCCGGGAACTGCCCGGCTCTGCACGAGGCTGCTCTCACCCAGTAACAGGGCAGGAGATGCTGGGTGACCAGGAGGGGATGCTGGGTGACAAGGAGGGGATGCTGGGTGACCAGGAGGAGGTGCTGGGTGACCAGGAGGAGGTGCTGGGTGACCAGGAGGGGATGTTGGGTGACCAGGAGGAGGTGCTGGGTGACCAAGAGGGGATGCTGGGTGACCAGGAGAAGATGCTGGGTGACCAGGAGGAGGTGCTGGGTGACCAGGAGGGGATGCTGGGTGACAAGGAGGAGATGCTTGGTGACCAGGAGAAGATGCTGGGTGACCAGGAGGAGGTGCTGGGTGCATCTCGGATGAACTTACACAAATCACCGCATCTTTGCACACTTGGATGCCTCTCTCCAAAGCAGGGAAGGCGTTCGTTCCTCTGTCTCTCTGCCTCTCCCTCTGTCCCACATCAGTCCCAGTTAAAGCCTCCAAGATCTATTTTAAAAAAAAGAGATGTTGCAAGAGAGATGAACTTTTGGAGTCATCCCTTGCTTTCGAAAGCATCGTTTTGGTCCTTGCGGGGAGTTGCTGGGCAGCTCCTCCATTGCCCACATGCCGTCCTGGAAATATTAGCTCTGATTTGTTTTATCTGCTTCATTTCTCCCTCAGTAAATAGGTCAAAGTCCTGCAGGAATTTGATGACCAGGCCAGAAATAGAGCACAGGTGCTCAGTGTCCATGTCTAATGCCCTCACCAAGTAGAAAGTCCTTATCTGTTTAGTTATCTGATGCTATGAAGACACAGCACAGCTCTCGTTTTCCCTTCTCACCCATTCCTCTCTCCTCTCTTCCTCAGAAGATATCCTCACAACCTCATATACATGAATAAAAAATAAAAACCAACGCTAGACATCCAAATCTACAACAGTCTTAATTAAACAACAGGGTTGCAGTGTTTCTGTGAAGCAAGGTGATTTCCTGTTAGATATTGAGTTATTTAGCAATTCTTGTGTATCATCGGTCTCAAAGCTCAGTGATGCTCCTCTCTGCTTGCGGGGAGCGACCACCGTGCCGGGGCCAGGAGCATCCCTCCCTGCTCCTGCAGAAACCCCTCGGTTATCCCCCGAGACGCCCAACTCCTCATCCCCTCCCTGCACCGACCCTGCCTTTTGCAAAGTCATCAGGTCAAGAAAAGGAATATTTTTGAGCTTCTTGGGGAAAAGATCCTCATTAAGAGGTGGGGTTGTTGCCCTGCAAAACAGGGCACAGGGCACAACATCATCATTTCCGAAAGCATCGTTGGCAGGAGGTAATGAAGCAGCGATCCCAGAGCCCGTCCTTCCCAGCTGGTTTGCTTCTTATTCTCATTGTTGGTTTCTTTATTATTATCCCGCTGGTTATGCTAATAAGTATTTCAGAAAGCCAAAAGGGTTGCTGCTGCTGTCCTGAAGGAGAGGAGGGTGAATCGTGGGGGTTCCTCTATCTCCAGCCATAAAACAGGTTGGAAAAGGATCCGGGGTAGGGAGCATGGGGGGTTTGTGCGCTTGGTGGGGGGAGTTGAGACCTGGCTGTGCTCCCCTCGGAGAGATCGGAGTTTGCTGGAGGTCGTGGGTCTTCCCTGAGCTGGGAAGCAAATGTCCAAACTTAGAGAAAAAAAATCACAGACAAAAGTCAAGGGTGTCGGGGAGAGGGAATACTCAGTCAAAGTAGATGAATTATTCAGAGCTGTCGAGTGAACATTATCAGCTAATGATCTGTAATTATTAATAAATAATTTAAGCTTTAATAGCTAGGAAATGAAATGCTTAATTGCATCATAACATAATTAATGGAATTAGCTACTATGAATAAAATGAGGAGTTGTGAGGGTTTTTAAGTAAAAATCTGATTTCTCCACAATGCTGTTGGTTATTTTGTTCAACTTAAGCACTAGCGAAGATGAGGGAGAGCGTGAGGAGAGTCTGGTGGGAGCTGCAGGATGCCAGGACGAGGACCAACTCTTTGCAACAATGCGGAAAATCAGGAGATGGACTTGATAAAACTTTGTAAGACCACAGACCAGAAAGCTAGAAAGAGGAAAAAAAAAAAAAAAAATCTATTTCTGGGCTAAAAATACAAGTCCAGCCAAGACTTCATCCATCGTGCGGGATGGGAGGAATGAAGCATCCATCGATTCTGCAGGCGGGAGCTGAGCTGAAGCGGCGTGGGACGGCTTGGCTGCTGTCACCGAAGTCACGACGGTTGTCCCCGCAACCACCACCGATGTCCCCGCAGCCACCGCGGCTGTCACAGCAGCCACCGCTCCGCTCGGGTGTTAACAAGTGTTAATAAAAGCAAGGCCACCATGCGCGACCCATTCAAAGGGCTTTTTTATTAGGCAATCATATATTTTCATTAGTTATGGTGATGAAGCACTTAGGTTTTATGGGGTGTTTTAGTGTTTCATTTCCCTGTGTTTCCTGATTACCCTGCTAACATTTCAGGGTGACATGGACCATTTTCCCCTCTTGCTGAAACAGAGCCTTTTCGGCAATAGGATGGCCATAAACGGAGTCAGCTCACATCTGCTGGTGGAGGGAAGCAGCCCATTAAAGCCTGGGAATTCAATTCCAAAACCTGTTCATAATTAATATACCTTCTAACGCACAAAAAAAACCCCAAATGTTACAACAAGATAATTGTTTAAGTGATGTAGGGATGAGTTTAACGCTTTGCTGGGCATTTAACATCCTGCTGTACATCTGGCTTGCACCAGCACTGCTGCCATCACCCAAAAAGCAAACTACAGATGATTTCCAAGCCCAGATCTTGGCAGATGCAGACTGATGGGTTTAACCCCCCCCAGAGCTGAAAATATATTTGTACTATTGCTGATTTACACCAGCTGCAAGCTTGGTCCTCTCTGTATAGATCACAAAAGCTCTGCCCAGAGATCTCCCTGTAGGTCACGGTTTGCAAATATGAACCTGGGTCACCAGCCCCTCTTCCAAACCTGAAACCAAATTATTTCTCTGGCTTTGAGCTGTTGGAAGAAAAGAAGAAGGGAAGAAAAAAAAAAAAAAAAAAAAAGGCAGAAAATCTCGCAAGCAGCTAAACTGGGGACAAATTGCAAGCTCTCGAAGAGTGACAGTTTGCAGAGCGTTGCCAAGCTTAATCGTCACCATTAAGCAATTATTGCACATGAAAACAGAAAGTGTCGGCAAACTCAGGCTGCTCTTGAATGAAATGGAAAAGGGTTAGACAGCATTAGATACTCGCTTCTTTCTAGCTGAGGGATCAAACCACGTTCCCATCATAAAAGGCTTCCAGGCTCATAAATAATAAAGTGAC
>NW_009635281.1:0-45032 GCF_000690535.1 Cariama cristata
TGTTGTTTGGTTGTTTGTGCACAGATATTTTAATGAGCTGTTTAGTTTTTCAATAGGCATGCTGCTGTGCATTTGTGATGGGGATGGCCAAAGAAATGATGTGGCAAAGAAATGGACCTTACACTTGGAGCAGAAAGAGGTGTGATTTGTGACATGCCTTAATTCCTGGAGTAGTCCATTCCAGATGTTCAGATAACAGGGTGAGGGTTGTTTCAATGGCCAGGTATTTCATTATTCCAGCAGAGTGAAATCTG
The DNA here is from genome assembly GCF_000690535.1 of Cariama cristata. Taxonomy (NCBI): domain Eukaryota; kingdom Metazoa; phylum Chordata; class Aves; order Cariamiformes; family Cariamidae; genus Cariama; species Cariama cristata. Next base: position 255 of record NW_009635281.1, read on the forward strand.
TGACAAGGGTGACCACCCAGGAACTTCAGCATTTCAAAGAGCCTTCAAGAACCTCCAGAAAGGGCAAGTTTATGTACCTCATTCACACTGACTTCTGTTGGGGTTCAGTCCTTTCTCCTCACCTGATCTGTCTAAAAGCTTGGCGCCTCATCTGAGCTCAGGGTCTAAGCTTTCCTAGCTGCCCATAGAGAGAGGCAGGCTTCTTCAGGGAACTAAGAGAGGAGATGCCTCTTCCTCTACCCACTGACTACAGAAAATTGGCTTACTCAAGATGCCTAGCTCTCTGGTAGCTAAAGGGAGGAACAATGAATCCCATGCTTGGAGGCAGTGGGAAATAGGCATTCTGTAGGAGTCAGGGATCTCAGTACCCTTCTGGGTCTCAGCGGGAGATTCTGAGTTTGATTTGATGATCTATGCAAAGCTAGTGGAGAACGTGGAGAGCAGGTCTGAGGTGCTCTGCAAAGCCTGTGCTGCTGCAAAGATCCACTGCTGTGTTCTACAAACAGTTAGGTGTAGAGGGCTTCATTCACAGACCGTCTGAATGACCACAGTCCATCCAAGACATGGTGAAAGCATGGATAACTGAAGTGAGCTTATTATGGACAAGAGTGGGATGCGGGCTCTGAGCCAGCTCAAGCCTATGGGAAGAGTTATTCATAGAATCACATAACACTTTGGGTTGGAAGGGACCTTTAAGGATCATCTAGTCCAACCTCCCTGCAATAAGCAGGGACATCTTCAAGTAGATCATGTTTCTTAGAGCCCCTTCCAACCTGACCTTGAATGTTTCCAGGAATGGGGCATCTGCCACTTCTCTGGGCAACCTGTTCCGGTGTTTCACCAGTTACTCACTGATCCTTCTTTGCGTAGGCAAGAATTCAACACATTCTTTAACTACAGGCAGATCTGATCAGTTCCCAACATGCCCTTTCATCCAGATGAACCTTCACCAAGACTATTAAATGCCCTCCCTCTGCCCACTGATACTCTTGCCTTGCTCAAATTCACCTTCAGCCAACTGGTCTTCACTTGTCTTCCAAGACACAAGGTTACCAGGGTGACAGTAAATGCACTTGTGTCAATCCCCTGCTGCTAGCATTTGGATTGATGTTAATAGAGCTGCTCACCTTCTGAATATTAAAAAGAGGTAAGAAAAGGAACAGTTCTTCTGGGAATCCACCAACAAAAGGTCTAACGATATGGACATAATTTCCCATCACTGCGGTTTCCCCTTTACCCAAGGATACCCTCCTACTCCAAGTGCGTGTGAGTTAAACAGACAATTTCAATTATATTTTCAAAGTCGTTTTTATGTAGGCCATTTTTTAATATTCTCTATGTTCAGGAATTGCAGAATAAATGGAAGGGTAAATTGAAGACAGAAAAAGAAAAGGCAATGTTTTGTGAATATGTCACCCTTATTCTCTTGCAGAGCATGCAGGGGTGACTTCGGCACACCTGGACTGAAATCAGTGACATCCACTGCTTGAGTCAATATTCCCTGAAAAGAGTGGAGGCTGCCAAGCCAGGCTCTTTGATATTACTGTTTGTTCGTTGTTTTGTTGAAATGTCATCCTCTTCGATATTCAAGGCAGATACACAAATAAATTAAAGGAAGAGCTTATACTGAGTGCATGAAAATGGCACTTGTGCATTTAAATGGACATGGAAGCAGCATTTGTACGAGCGTTTTGTCTGCAACAGACAAGGCTTCATAACAAGATGCTTGCCACGACACAGGAACAAACAGCTAAGGCAAAAGGCATATTCATCTATTCTAATGTGTAATTCCAAAATATAACCTTTCCCTTCGGTTATTATTTATCTAATTGCACAGCCAAATTTAGTCGGTGCATTTGAAAGCATAATTAATTGCAATGCACTTAGTAACGTTCCAATCTGCACCGCCTGTAATTCAAACTGCTGTAAGACAGATTTGATTTTTGGAAGGGTTTTCATCACACCGTGTGTACTGAAAATAATTAGTGGGCCAGGAGGGCAGTTACTTTTATCCTGCTAATTGGATATGCTGGCAGTTCTTATGCCCTTGTGGTCAGATGTTGGCCTCATTTGCACAGTTCCAACCAGCGGGATTACCTCACTTGGGTGGTCGTGTGTGTATTTCAGAATATAATTCACTCTTTTCAGCTTTGTAGGAGTTGAACTGGTTTGTGTGAGCCATGGCTTTGCTCTGAAGGGATCAGAATTCATGTTAATACAGCACTGAACGACTACCCATGGCTTGGGCTTGTGAGTGGCCCTCACAAGCCTTTGCAATCACCATCAGGACTTCAGAAGCATCCAGCCTGGTCTGAAGGGGTCTTCACTGATTTTCACTATTTGCTACAGTTTTACAAGGTTTGGAAGAAAGTGTTTATGCAATGTGACAGTGCAGTTTCACAATAATTTGGTTTTGGCAGCAGTATCAGCTTAAGAAATTCCCCTCTCCCTTCTCCTGCCTTTGCACTGCAGGTCACTGACCTCTCGGTTGTGCCAACACAACTATTTGTAAAACAGTGTGATGCCCTGGATGAATAACATAATCCAGGTTAAACTGCTTCTTTTTTTTCCCCCTTCTTTTGGCTTTTAGAGAGGAAAATGGCAAAAAGGGGTGGTAAACTTTGGTGAAAGAAGGAATGGCTGGGGAAGGAACTGTCTAAACAAGGATTGCCACTAAAGCCTTCAACATTGTGAAACTGCTATTCTGAACCTGACTTGTTGGTGTTTGGGTTTATTTTCCAAAGCAGAGATCAAGCATACTAAGTAGAAGGAAAAAGTTGGCAAAAAATAAAAGCGGGAGGCTCTTATGTCTTTTTATCTGCCTCAAGTGCAGATTAGTTGTTGGAAGACTACAATGCCCTCCATCAACAGTTCTCAGGCATGTTTGGGGTTTTTCTTAATCCATGGGATACGCTCAGACACTAGTTTTCTCATCTCGTGGTTTCAAAGCTACTGCTAATGCAGATTGAAGGCTGAGCACATGGCTGTACAGAACAAGCCTTTGGTGCACACCATGCCGACAAAGCCCTCCGGGACAGAGGAAGCAGGACCAACAAGGAGGTGGACAGGGCAGGGATGGAGCCAGGGAGAAAGGATGCGAGACAAGCTTCAGTTCAGGAGACAAGGAGCAACGGGCTGCTGGGGTCTGGTAGGGCAGGGACCTCCTCTCAGTTGGAGTTCCTGGGAGACAGTATGGTCATGGCCAGGGGTGGCTGATGGGCGACACTGAAGCTGATGAGATCCAGGAACTCCATGTGCTATATTTACTAGAAGACTGATAAACCTGAGATTTTTCATCTGCTTTTGAGAACTTCCCTCATTTGAATGAGTGGGAATACACTGGTCATCTGAAATGGCCAGAAAGCAAGTTAACCCGAAGGGAAAAAGAAAAGGAATAAGAAGGACAAGGAAGAAATACGTAGCTGAGGAAGTTTCAATTTGCTAGAAAACAGCTTTCAGTATGCACAACTTAAGAACAAACGGGAAGCAAGATCAGATCCTCTTATTAAATAGTAATACTCATTTTCAAGTACTGGTGCTAAGGGTTTTTTTACATTATTTTTCACTGAAATAAAACTTGACAAGTCCAAGAAAACATACCTGAGAAGATTTTCCTCAAAGCCTATCATATCTTAGCTGGAAAAAGGTACATAATTCCCAAAAAGAAAGCAGGATTGATTGCAGAAAGGAAGGAGAAAGAAGAGAAATTTTGGTAACTCAGGGCAGGAATATGCTGGTATTTGGGTTTTGGTTTTTCAACAGCAGCTTAAAATTGTTCAGAAGTCCAGAGACTACTTTTTTTCCCATTTTTTCACAAGGGAACTGAAATCTCTTTTGCAAACTTATTCTAATACTGATGATTGTAATGTCATTTACCAGCAGAGCTCTCTGTGTATGAGCTATTTCCATCAGCGCAATAAGGACACAATGAAAACAGAGATAGATAGCGTGAGCTAGTTCCAGCCAAGTACATAAGCAACGGTGGTAGTAGTAGTACTGGAAGCAGTCCTATTTCCTAGTTTGTCTCAGCACCAAGATCCATTCAGAAATCATGAAAATCGTATTTATTAACCCAAAGTATAGAAGGTTGCTTTAAATTCCAGACTGCATTTGGATGGTGGAGATACTAAATTTTGAAAATGTAATGATCCATTTTACAGAGAACAATCTCTTTGACAGATTTAGACTCACTAGCTCTGAAATGCAATGAAACAGAATAAAATAAAAAGTGTTAATAAAAATACTAACTGGAGGAGTAAGGACAGATGGCTTAGAAGACAAAGAAATAGTCATCTTTTTCCAGTAACTAATTCAAACAGAATCAAGGTTAGCAAGAACAAGAGTGAGATGAGCCACTTCTATGTTATTTAAGCTAGCCTTTTCCTCTGCTTGAATAGCAATCAGAACGAAAGTGCAGATTTTAGAAAATGGCATGTTATCCATAAAGACCCAGCAAATATTTTCAATAAACAAATGTCAGCCTGTTCACCGTGGGTAATGACTTAAGAATTCACTATGGCAAGTTGCAGAGAATGACTGCCCTTCAGAGACACACAATGGTTTTCCTCCTCCCTGACTTGGATGGCAAAAATTCCAGAGTTTGTCAGGGGGTAGGACTGCGACTATTTTTTTAGAGCCAGCAGCAGGGCCTGCAAACTTCACCAACTGCCAAGCTTTCACCTGCAGTTTGGCAGGTATCACACAAGTATTTGCACCACAATAATGCATTTGCTTGTAAAATATTCCCATACAAAATATTACTTGAAACACTGCTTATGGAAACCAGATAAAAGGGGTTCTGAAAGCCAAAGCACGTTTGCAAATCTTTGTTTGCAAATATTTTCTTTGGTATTCATCCAGTTCTACCGGGAGAGATCTACTTCACCTAATGCTAGCACTCTAAAGGTTAAGTAGGTAGTTTAAGTATATCATTTAAAACTACTTTCTACAGATCATGGAGAGAAATAGGCACTATGAGAGGGCAATTCATTCTGTCTTTATTAGATATCCCTTAGAGGATGATGAAGCACCCCTTGGAGATACACATATCTCCTGATTGCAAAAGGAGTAGATGATAAGTTTGGAGAAGACACTGCTGAGTCAGACTACTGTCGTTAATGACTTAGCTTTTTGCCAACTGATATGCCTTCAATAGGACTTCATGGAAGAAATAAGCTGCTGCGGTCCCTTTTCTTGACGCCAGCCATCCTTCTCTTCCATTTGCATGCACACCCATAGGGTAGGTGTGCCCAGTTTAATTGGAGTCCTGCTTTGGTCAAGACTTAAAGTTCCTCATAACATAAAGGAGAGATCTCCAATAACAAGTATCCAATTCAAATCACCAACTATTCCATCAGACTTTACCTTTTAATAGGACCAAGAAGAAGCCTTTAAGCTTTTATGACAAAAATTCCTATGTTAAGACCACACAAAAGTCAAAGAACATTGCTGTGAACCAAACTAGATGCTGAGGCTGTGTCTAGACATACGTGTCTAAACTGTCAGGGAGCTCACTAGCATCAAAACTTAGTCGTCTTTGCTGCTAAAACAATCCCTGGCATGGCTCATGCCCCCACAAAATAACTTTCTCCATGGCCTGATTGGGGGAGTTAGGATGACCCAGGATCCATTCCCAACAGGGAATTTGGGTACAATCTGTAACTGGAGGGTGAGAAAGCTTAACAGCATGGACATAGGTTACCTTATGCCAACTTACCCAAATGTGAGAATGGTTCTGAGAAGATTAGATCTAGGTGTATCCTAAAGCGTACTAGCAAAGTGTAGCCTATTAGGTTAGACAGTGGACATAATACTCCATGCTGAAACTGGTATTTCCATACTTGTAGCACATATATTTTGGTACAGAGCAGCGAAGCTTTTCTCAGCGCTCATACATCAGATTCATTTTCCATCATCTTCCATTTTATGATTTTTCTCTTTACATTTGTAACCTTCCAATGATTCAGCTTTGACTTACGAACATCACCTCAGAAAGGTTCGGCTGTAGCAACTGCCTGCAGGGAGAAATGGTTGCCACATAGCCGACAGCCGAGAGTGGTCCCACGACTGCCTTCTGCAGTCACCTACAACAGCCATTTTCAAGGGAGGGCTAAGGGACAATCTAATAGCAACCTACTTGAAGGATAGCTACCAAGATGATGGAGAAAAACTATTTTTATTAGTGGCAGATTGTATAACAAGGGGCAACAACCAGAAATCGCAGCTTGGGAGGTTCAAGTAGGATATTAGGAAGGCTTTATTAACTAGGAAAGGCGTGCAGCACTGGAACAGGTTACTGAGACAGGTTTCAGGGTCTCTATGTTAGGCAGTCTTGAAGGCTGAGCTGGAGAAAGCCAAAGCCAACCCAATCCAGTACCAGTGATACTCCTGGTTTAAGCAGGTGGTGGGACTGGATGAGCCAGAGAGATCCCTTCCAACCAGCAATTCTATGAGAGGCTGAAAGTGTCTCAGAAAATTCTGTGTTTGAGAATGCTGTGTGTGCTCCCTTCCAGTTCTTCCTTTCTTCTGTGCTCCACTCAGGTCAAGCAGCAGCAGCTCCCAGAGGTCATACAGGAAGGATTACTTCCTCGGTATGCCTTCCTCTTCCTCGTACTCCTTCTTCTGACCTCAGCAGAGCTGCGCAGGTTTGCCGAAAGAAAGAATGTGACCTCTTGACAACGGAGTCATCCAGCAATTTGTTCTAGTTTGAAGTTATTTCCCCCAGTTCCCTCTTGGTTTTTTCCTCAGCCTCTTTGCCACGAATGGGAAGGTTTGCTATGCCTGGAATGTGAAGTTTTGGTCACTACCCGCTGCGATATAATTCCCAGTTCAACAACACGCACCAGAAACTTGATTTCAGCCAGGAGTTGTGCTTTTCTCTTATGCAATGGGCTGTGCTTCAACAGAACTTTCCAAACTTGCTTTTTGAGGGTGTTTAAGGGAAGAATGGTAGAGAAAGGTAAGTTTATTAAAAAGTATGCATTGCCTCATGGAAAAGTAAGTATGCTGGGCTGAAGAAATAGTGATGGCATAGGTAAACATATTACCAGTTATGAAGTTCAGATATTCAATTCATGTACTAGATATGTGTTGTGTACATTTATAAGTAAACACATATACATACATTTCTAATTATAGAGAAATATGTGTTTATATATTGATATAAGTATATATAAGAAATCAACAGAAATATTTGTGCAGACTAATTGATTTCTGGGTATATGCTTTGTGGTTATGGAGGCAAAAGGCAGACACTGCATAGGAATGCAACATGTGTGGTAAGTCACTTGCTTTTGACTGCCTCACCTGCTCTTTCTACAATAATTCACTTACACAGCATTTGTTCTAAAATTCAGTCCAGACAGCTTCACATCACAGATACTTAATACAAATACAGCGCAAAATAACTACCTGCCAAGATGTCCTTTGTTCCATTTCAGTATCTTGCAATGGCACAGAACTCAGGCAGTACTCAATATCCCGTAACCCACTATGCACGAGTTGCTAATCAGCACTAGGATGAATCGTGAAATCTTACTCAGAGCTGAGATCATACATGAGTGAAAGATGCAAATTCTTTGCTTTAAAACTCATTTTCCCCCTAGAAATTGTCAAAATACAATGGACATTCTTTAAATGAATTATGAGTCTATTTTAATCAGAAAGAATCTCTCACAAACCAGTAATGCCTTTCAGAATGGAAGATACTGTATCAGGTGACAAATCTAGTAGACCTTAAAACCGTAATCTTATTATATACATATAAAGCTTTGATAGATATTTTGAGCTAACATTTTTACTGGCCATAAACTATTATTCCCTGCCAGACTGAGACAGATAGCCTGAGGGGGGGAAATGTTTGGCTCTTAGAAAGTCAGGCACGTGAAAAAAATAGTGGGAAAATGCTATTTTTAAAAAGACTCTGAGAATTTTTCTAATAGGTTTTGTGTAAAATATGTTGCAGCCACTGAGCACAGGGTGTGTCAGAAAGCTTGGACTGGTGTTCCTTTGGGATGTCTTGCACAATTTGCTCTTTTTTTTTTTCCCCAATACAGATCATCAAGATTTCCCAGAAAAGCAAATTACCTCTGTTAAAAAAAGGAGGGGGGTAGTGTTCCTTTGGGATGTCTTGCACAACTTGCTCTTTTTTTTTTTTTTTTCCCCAATACAGATCACGAAGATTTCCCAGAAAAGCAAATTATCATGGTTAAAAAAAGGAGAGGGGGGGGGTTACTGTTAAGTTTTCCTTTATTGCTAGAGAAAATGTTAACAGTTTAAGGGGTTACAATGGATGGTCAATTCAATTGAGTTTAATTCAGCAGAAAACCCAGAGCATCCGGAAAGAGGTTTCACGAGCAGGAATTTGATGGAGCACTCCGGCTGTTGCTACCGCCTTTTCTGTTTTTAAGCTGTAGGCCTCCCTTGTTCCTGACCTGGCATAGAGAACGCGCCCAATGCCAGGAATTGATCTGTCCAACCCCACCAGGCTGTAAGGTGGCATGGCATGAAGAGTAGATATCAGACATCCAGTGCTACAGAGACTGGGATCTCTTTCCTAACCCGCCCTCACCTCCCTTATCACACTACATGGGTCAGATATCAGACATCCAGTGCTACAGAGATTGGGATCTCTTTCCTAACCCACCCTCACCTCCCTTATCACACTACATGGGTAATGCTGGGTATCTTCACAATTTTCCTTGTTCAGCTTGTAGTGTCCTTCCCTGAAGGCCAACAGGAAGAAGATGACCCATCAGCAGCCCCGTGCCACTGGTCACTGTCCCTCGGTCTGTGGAAGCCTCTTGTGCTCTTTGAACACGGGCTCACATATTCACAATGCCTCAGCAGAAGAACCAAGGTCCACATTTTGGGCTTTAATTTTTCATCTTCTCTTCCAACCTATGCTGTACGCTTCTAGGGCATTTTTCTGAGAACAAAACAGCACATGGCTTCATCAGCCTTTGAAGATGGAAGAAGGAAGAAACAGATAGATACATATTTATATCACTCATCTTCTGGGATTCCAGATGTTAAGGTTGCTGTCCCTCCATGCTAAATGCAGAGATAAGGGGTAGGTGCCTGTGAGACCCTCCTCTTGGTCCTCATCGCAAACAGCATCATGCTGTTTTCAGCATTGTCACTGGTTTGTCTGGTGAAGACATAGCCTGGAGTGAGCTCGCCATGACATAAAAATGAGTCAGGACAGAAACAGACACAAAAAGCACCCACCTTCAAAGTCAGAGTCCTAACCGATTAAGAAAGCAACTCCAGAATCCTGTCGTCATCAGCTGCTTACAATTACATCCTGCATTTCCAAAACATTGCCTTTCCCACCCTCAGAATGGACTGAAACACACAAGCCATAATGTGGAGAGCATGAAAGAAGAGTGGGAAATTAAATTAGTCCTCTCTGGAGGAACTAGTGGTACAGAAAATGGGAGCAAACCCTCCAGGAACAGCAGCTAGGGCTGGACTGCGGTCCACAGGCATCTCAAAACCAAAATCTTCTATTGACTACTGCTAATTGTGGGAGGACTTTTCCACGGTGTCAAAAGGAAATCCTTCCAGGGGAGAGGACCTTCCTCCATCTGCGAGCCTGTGAGTTTCTGCAGGTCGGTGACTTGAATGATGTTTGTTGGTGAAAACAGTCAGAAGCCAGCAGTGGTTTAGGAACCTGTCAGGAGACTGTTTGATCGTCTATGGTGCCTGGGTTTCCTCAACAGTATTTTGAGGCTTCAGCTTAATATTAGTGTTCTGGGCACACAGTGACACCTAAATCCCATTGCTTAGCTTGACTAGGGACACCAACAAGAGATTGAAAGAAAGAATACACTATCAGTCGGCTGTTTATTGATGTGGCCTCCTTATCCATAATCTCCACCCACTTCTGCACCCCATCACCATGAAACTGTGCCCTATTGTATTCTTTCAAAACGGGCAGATCCTCAAAGACAGACGTCTATTTCCTGAAGCACAGGGATCTGCAGTTCTGTCTACAAGCACAGGCAATTGGTCAAGTTCCCATTTTATCCTGTTGCAGTTTTCTTCAGTGTATTTGGTAACAGATCAGCAAGTGAATCCAAACAGTGGTATTTAAACCTCTCAGAACCTCCCTTCTGACCTAATCTTCTAGATAATTAAATTCTATGCACATATTCTCCCAGTATGTTCAGTATCAGCATTGAAACAGATATTCCCCCCTTGTGCATTTTTTAAACAGATGTTCCAATATCCTGAAGAAAACTGAACTATAAGCCTCAAGTATGTATATATTATAAAATACTCAAAACAGATTAGAGACAAAATGTTTTCCATCTAGCAGCTACTGCTTGTCGTGGAGGCAGAGGCAGTTGCAGAAAATCTTCCGTATGGCACCCACTGTCATTTACCACCCTAATGCCAAGGTACCTCAAGGCAAGGCATGTCCTTTACTGCTTGCAGCGAAGTCCTTGGGCTTCCATCCTGCTCCATAGCTCCTAAACCAGGCAGGTGAAGCTGGTGGAGCCTCTGCCAGCCAGCTACAGTCAAAGGATGTGTCCCATCAGGGCCTGCAGCCAAAAGGTTCTTGTTGAAGGGTCACGGTCTGATGCCATGGGCTACTGGAGGTCTTCTTCACCGCTCCACACAGTGTGCCAGGCATGCCGTGGCAGCATCAAAGCTCAGGACGTATGTGGCTGGCTTTGTTCACCCACTTCCAGGTGTCAACAAACTGTTCTGCAGTTTAGTCAGCGTCCCAAACAGCTTTAGACTGGGTTTGGCTCTAAATTAATGTCTGTCATCTAGGAGGGGAATTTATTGGGTCAGAGTTTGGCAATGGTATTGTTCCCATCCTCCCCAGAGAAGGCAACCATGAGGGATCTCCCAAGCCCCTCAGACACTAGCAACATTGCTCCCCTTCTCTGCATAAACGTAATCCAAGCCAGAAGTTGTCAGAGGACCCTGCCATGTGTATGAACTATAGGAACACCTTACTCTTTGGACTTAACAAGTAAAACAAGGCCAGACATGACTGCAGAGTATACAATTTTGAGTTTTCACTTGGATAGCATGACAGGGTGTCCTGCATTTCCACAAAGTACTTGGAAAAAAACCTAATCCTCTTACACAGAAAGTGTTGGGCATTTGTTAAGAGGTAAGAGCGTACAACAAAGTAAAGGAAAAGCACTTTGCATCTTTCATCACAATCAGGAGAATTTGGGTCCAAATAGCATCAATATTTGTATACCTTGATGTGCAGATGACTCAGAGAGTTGCCTTACAAAATAGAGCCTTTTTTCTGCCTTTCAACAGGCCACTATAGAGACAGGCCATTCTTGATTTTTGATAGGTGAGTTACCTTGGTTGGGGACTAACCAAGCTGGGGGTGCTTTGTGGGAGCAGCACAGGTCTGGAGCCAGAGCAGCCTCCTTCGTTCTGGGCTGCCCTGTGCGTGTGTGCCCATGGATCATTATGTCCCCCTCCTCTGTTTCCTTTACAAACCCTCATTGCATCTTCAAACGACTTGTATCAGTTCTGTCCGAGTTCAGGCTTTGCTTTTTTGGGGTTAATGTCCCCTTTTCTCTTCCCCTTGATCTCACAAGTGAGACGTGTGTGGTAGGTAGAGCAACCCTCTGTGCAGGACCTGCTCTGCAGCAGCCTGCCAGCTGCCCAGCAGATGCACGAGGGCAGTTAACTGGTGATAACCAGGTGCCATCAGGGAAGATGCAGGGCGCCTGGCAATCACCATCAGCTCTTTATTAGGCAGGTGTTTTTCTCACCAAGCAGAGGACAATGATATTCAAGCACAGAAGTCTATGATTTTTTTATTCTGTCCATAAGACAAGCTGCATACAGTTCAACGCAAAAATTTGCAGGCAAAAATTTTCAATCACAGATTATATTCCAAGTAAAAATTCCTTCTTCTCTCAATTTTATAGCTTTTTCTCTCACAGACATTTGGGTTTTGGCTTCCTCCATCACTAACTGCTACTAGCTTCATTCTGGATCATGAAGCCATGAGGGGAAAGCACTTAAATACACATGCAATTAGGAAAAGAGCCAGCGACATTTCTAGCAGAAAATCTCCAGTTTTTCCCAAGAGCTGTATTCTATTCAAGATGGTGATTTACCTGTACTCATAAGTTCACAGGGAAAGCTTCCAAGGAGCATGTCAGCAGAAGCTGCTCTTTGACCTAAAAAGAAGTGTCCAAGCCTTTTTTGCATACTTTCTGGTAAAAGGCAGCCCTCTCTGTAAACCCTTTTTATGACATGGCCCAACATACAACCTTGCTTTTCTTAGTTTCCAAGTGCCAAGACTCAAGATGAACTCCCAGCACATAAGCTAAGAAGATGTTGTCACATTCATGGGGGACAAAGAGACTTCCCCGTTCCTCCACTTTAGCAACGCTTTCTCAGAAAGGGGCAAGACCAAGTTACAGCAAGCCAGCTCTGGGTAAGGAGACCACAGCCTGACTACACCTGCTGCAAAGCCTGACCAGAGCACGCTCCCCTTCTGAGGAGAAGCCAGAGCAACGGAACATGGAACTTGTTGGGTCTGGTCATGTCCATCAAGCTCCACATACTGAAACAAGATACCACCAGTGACCATTCTGGTCATTTGCAAACCAAAGCCCAGCCTTGATCATGACTCCAGACATTGTCCGTCTGTCCTCTGTCATGGGAGTAGTTAGTCCGCTCCAGTCAGGTCAAGAAAAAGGCAGAGAGATTGGCAGGTAGAGAGAATGACCTCTTGCTGAACTTCAGACTGTGCTTCAGGCAAGATCCAAACCAACATTTTTACATTTTACTCTTTTTGTGGCAGAGAGCAGGGTGAGAGCAGTATTTCCTGGGTCTAGTTTCAAAGCAGCAATCTGGCATCCTCAATGAGACATACCCTGAATTAAGTCCTTCCACTTGATTGACCTCCAAATGCCACTCTAAGCCTTGATGAAATCTAAAATTAAATAATGTCACCTACCACAATCCTGCTGTCATTTAAAGTAGATATGGAGTTTGCTGGACTGTTTTGACCCATCTGACCCTGCAAACAGAGCACCAACACTGTGTTTAGGGCTATCTTCTTCTGCTTGGGCACAATGACTAGAAGGAAGGACTTTTATTATGGTATCACAGAATCCCAGAATCACATAGAATCACAAAATGGCTGGGGCTGGAAGGGACCTCTGGATATCACCCAGTCCAACCCCCTGCCAAAGCAGGGTCACCTACAGCAGTTGCACAGGATCACGTCCAGGTAGGTTTTGAATATCTCCAGAGAAGGAGACTCCACAGCCTCTCCGGGCAGCCTGTGCCAGGGCTCTGCCGCCCTCAAAGTACAGAAGTTCTTCCTCATGTTCAGGTGGAACTTCCTGAGTTTCAGTTTGTGTCCATTGCCCCTTCCCCTGTCGCTGGGCACCACTGAAAAGAGTCTGGCCCCATCCTCTTGACACCCACCCTTAAGGTATTGATAAGTATTGATGAGATCCCCTCTCAGTCTTCTCTTCTCCAGGCTGAACAGACCCAGTTCCCTCAGTCTTTCCTCGTAAGAGATATAAAGGTAGCAGCTCTACCCTGGGCAAGCAGAAGCATCTGGTGATTCCCCAACAGCTCCAGGAGAAGGGTGGAGGACTGGGCTTGTACAAGTTCAACGCTTTCAGGTGTATCACAGTGTGGGAATCCTTGTTTCATGGCACTAGATGAGTCAACTGTCTTTTGCAAGCTTATCAGTTTAAATCACTGTTTTCCGGCATCTCAGCAGGGTTTGCTCAATATGAAAACAGACTACACAGGGCATTAGCTCGTCTGTCCTGGAGCTGCTCCAGCAAAATACAGAATTGCCAGTGTGTGAGAAAAATTCCCACCAGGAATACTGCTCTTTGAAAAATTACTATATTGAGTGTTGGTCTATTGTTTTTTTTTTTAATGAATGGGTTTGAGCTCAATGCCAAGCTGTCAACGCATATTTTTGCAAAGATCAGACCCTTCAAGAAAACATTTCAGGATACGTTAAAGTTTAGACTGCATTCCATAACCTTCATGAGGGAACATTTCTTGGCCAGTCTTTACTAACTCGAAATTCAAAAGCAAGTTTCCCCATAGGTTCACCAATGTTTTCACACTTACTGAATGAACCTGGGCTGATGGGTTGGTTTGCATAAAAATAAAGGAAGCATCTAATTTTTCACATAAAATTAGAGAGTGAGAGCTGTGGGCTAAGGCCCAAGATCAAGTCACCACCAGTGTGTTATCAGCTAAACTGGCACCTTTGGCCAATGGCACACACAAAGTCATCTGATTGAATTCTACTTCATTGTCAGCTAAGGTCAGATAATCAAAATACCTTGTATTTGTTAAAGGCTGAAAGTGCACTCGTGGACAGTGTCCTCCAGTGACTTGCAGTAACTTGTTATGACATTATTGAGTGGTATTGCATCCAAGCCTCGAGTTGGCTTTGAGATTTTCAAATTTTTCAGCTGCTTGCAACAGACCAAATCACATACCGCGAAAAGAGAAAAAGCATTTAGACCTTTCACCAAGAAAGAGGTCCATATGGGCCCGTCAACTCCTCGATGCATTTGAAGCCATGTTGTCTTACAGAGTAACAACAATTTGTTAAGGTTTCACTACTTTGTGTTTGAAGTTTTAATGCAGTATTGTTGATTGCATTAACCAAAGAAAACTGTTTTGGTTACTAATTGCATGTTCCAGTTGTAGATTCACTGGAAGTCCTTCCCAACGCCTGACCAGGGGGTGCCATCCTATTGTACCAGAACTGCTCCAAGCGACATGCAACAGGCTGAGTGGCTGCAGATGAGCAGTCATGTTGTCACCTAAATCACGGTAGGGTTGTCGCCAACCTCATGTGTTGCACTGCTCCCGACAAAACAACATGAACCCCAAGCCGCAGCCTTTGCAACACAGCCCTGAATTGAGAGGTGGGCATGTTTCCGTCTTTAGTCTGCTTTTGCAGTGCTGTGTAATCGCACCCACACACCCTCATCTGCTCCTGGTTACGTGACCACACCGCCATTTAAAAGTTTCCTTCTCTCAGGCCGCAGCGCTGGGCCAGCCAAAGTAGGGATGCTGGCAGTCTGAACAGCACGGGGACCAGCTGGGGAGGGAAGCACATGCACCAACAGCATTAGCAGCTCCCACATGCTCTGCCCGACTCTGGTCTTCATGACCAGCCAGGGACAACGCACCCTCGCCCCAGGGGTTTCACTGACATCGGGGCCCAAGCTCACCCGTGTATCCTTCATCTCTTGCATGTTCTTTCTTTTCTCCTCCAATTTCCAACATACATGAGGAATAAACGTGCCCTAGGCAGCAAGTTCCTGGGAGCTGGCTACTCTACTCAGATGGTAGAAAGCATGCAGGTTTTGGCACCTTGCCCAGCAACAGACCCTCAGCGAGTAATAAACCCCCATTTCCCCCAAGACGGCCAAATCACTTGTCTCTTATTGTCTTTTTATTTTTTCCTCAAGGAATTTCAAATTAAATAAAGACAGGTGCCAGAGTCTATTTCCTCTCACCTCTTAATCATTTTGCATTTATTGTAACGCAGGTCCGTGCTTTACTACATAGGTTGCCTATTTCGTCACACAGACATCCCATATCTGAACCTCAAACTCTCTGCCTAGAAAAACAACTCCAGGGCAAAAGCAGAAAAGGTTTCCCTTTGCTGTTTCAAATGCATTGAACAAACACCAACAGCTTCACCTGTCCCAAAGGAATAAAATGAGTTTATTATTTCCTAGGATAAAAGGCCGTTGTCCAAAGGATTCTCCCCGCTGCTAGCCCTGAACCAGTAAAACCTGAGCTGGCCCAAGTATACCCTAAAGTAGCGTAAGATAAGTGTCTTTGGGCAACCAGAAGCAGAAAGAGCTCTGAAAAGGCCATTGTTTCCCCTTCAACGGGAAGACCCAGGCTGAAGATTCTCCTTTCAAAAAGGTATGAGTCTCCCACAGACTGAGATTCACTTCCCAAAAATATACGGCTGGTCTTCAGGTTTGCTCCGCACAGCAGGAGCTGTGCCTCATGCTGGGCTGTTCTGGCAAGTGTTGCTGTTGCATTGGTCAGAAGAGCATCTCTCAGACCCTGCCGTTCATTCCATGACCATCTAGAAAGGAAACCTGACCTTGCTGCTGTTTGCTGGCGGTGGCACTGGCTGCAGATGTCCCAGTGCTGTGGAAGTGGTGCCGGGACATTCACAGCCAGCAAATTCGGAGTCCCACTAACCCCGCAGAGATGTTCGCACCTTAGAATGCCTCTGCCCTTTCTGAAGCTACTTCCACTTCACTATCTGTAAGAAATCTCTCCCAGTTCCTTCTGTGCTGGAGGAGAAAAGGATTTCTCCACATTTCAGTCTGCTCAATCCAAGACCACACCATAAGGCATCTTACTTTCCAAGCTGGGGAGGAAAAGAGGAAAAAAGGTATCTCCAGGCAGAGGAGGTAGCTCTGAAATGCTATGACTACCAGCACATCTATCCAGAATTTCATATGTGATATGCAAAAATTCACACTGTCATGTAAGGGACCAATCCTGCCTATTTAGTGGCTTTCTGCCTTCTTGTTTGCACTGCAGGTCTTCAGCATAAAACTCTCATGCGCCATCGCTTCACTGGACTGTTTGTCTAATGAGCTTCAGTCTCTCCACTAGCACAAGGTGTTATTTCAAGGCTGAGAGCTTGATTCATTTGCCTAAGCACAGGTGAATGGTGCTATTTCCAGCTGCCTACAGCATCTGAGGCATTGGCACAGTGACAACCGTGCCCTACTGGAGTGGCAGCCAGAGGCCATGCCAGACACCCGAGGGTGCCTTGGATGGCACTAGATGTTTGAGTTTAGGCAACTGAATCAGGTCTGCAGTGTGTACACAGGAGGCATCTTACCTCGGGCAAAAGTGCCAGACTGGTGCTCAACTCAGTACAACCTCAGTTCAGTAAACCGAACCAGAGACGTCCACGTGCTTCAGAAGGACAATGAAGTATATTCTGTGGTGTCCAAGCTGTGGTCATGCCAGTGTGGCAAGAAAAGTTGTAGGTTCAAGAGTCTCCATTTCAGGGAGCACAGCCTGAAATCTTGGCATACACGGAGCACCGAAAGATACAGTGGCAAGGCGCAGGGCTTGGAGCTGTGGGCTGATGCAGCAGCCTCCGCTTCGGTTTCTCTCACTAGTGGGTTTACTTCAAAGACGTTGATGCTATTTTAGAGTGTTGCCTTGTATTTCTTTCTCCTTTTTATCTGTGCAATGAGTTAAAAAATGCCATATGGCTGTTTTTATATTCCTTGGGCTTCACCCCCACGCACACCCCATACACACACAGAGTTTCCAGTTGACTAAGGAATGCTAAACATTTATCTGTGGCTCAGCACAGCCACTGGTATACCAATGCATACATCCAGTGTGGGTGTACTGAGAGATATAGATGCCATATGGAAACCACATCTGACACTTACAGCTTGGGACAAATGGGAGAGAAATCTGTGCCACTCACACTTACCATGCAAAGAACTTTTTGTGAAAATCATTGTTTGATGTGGCTTTATGTCTCTGATACACCAAAGCACAGATGCCAGCTTGTTATCAGAAAGGAGCCGGAGGGAGAGATGGGGTTTGACTATGGCACAGAAGGAGAATCAGTCACCCTCAGCTTCCTCTTCTCGCCTGGATTTGCAAATGGGCTGGACCCAGCCTAAGGAGGCAGCTGCGCTACGCCCACCCACCGACTAAAAATCCCGCGACTGCCAGGAAGGAACTGGCTGCTGTCCTGCCTCCCAGAGCTCCCTCCCTTCGGGGGACAATATACTCTTCACCTCTAAAAACTAGATTCCCAGATACTTTATACAGCCAAATGATAACTGATAGGCAAAGAAGAGAAATCAAGCAGGGCAAGGAGTTGAAGGTGGGTTGAGAAAAAGATAAGTTAGAAATAGGATTTAATTATACAGATGTTATGGTGATTAGGGTCATTCGAGCAAGTTAGATGGATTTGCAAATCCAGGAAGTTTTGCTCCAGTGGTAATAATTTCTTCCCCCTCCGTCCTGCCTCTGCTCAGAGCTGGTCTAGACAGCACAACGCCCGGAGTGCCCAGGGGCAGCCGACCTTGGCAGTCCCCCCGCTCCTAACGAGAAGCGGGGTTGTACCAGCCCCGATGCAACTTGTTTGGATGCTCAGGGCAGGCTCAGCCCCAAGCAGTGCTCAGGCAGTCTGAGGGAGGCTGCTTTTCCAGGGGTGGGGAGGAGGAGAGCCGTGATTTATGAAGGAGGCTGGCACCGATTCATGGAGAGGTTTGCAAGTGGGAGGCTCTGTCGCCCACTCTCTATGCAAAGACACTGGTATCGCCGTCAGTGAAAGTCTGGCTGAACAAAGACCCAAGGGCTGGGCTGGTGGAGGGAACGTGTTGTTCTGTAGCGTGAAATGAACACGGAGCCGAAGAAGTTGGTTTTGGGTGGTGCTGGGGTGGTTGTGGTGGGAGTGGGAGATGCAGGCAGCAAAGCAGCGCTCCCCTCAAGCTCCCCTCAAAGACCAAAGCTGCAACACCAGGAACTGAGCTGGGCAAATTCGTTTGTTTAACTCCTAAAATGCAGCTTCTAGCTGGCTGCGATTGCTCATAAATCATCTCAGTTGGAGTGAGTGATGACAAAATGTCACAGGTTTTTTTGCCTCCCCAGCGTCAAAGCTGTTTCCAGTACTTACAAATTGCTGTGGGGTGGTGGTGGTGGCAGTTGTTGGCATTTCTCAGATAAACATATCCCTCAGCAGCCATTACTCTTAGTCAATCCAATCCAACCTGGAAACCCTATCACCACCCCAGTCCTTGAGAGGGGACTAGTTCACATCCATCCAAAGGCAATGGAGGAGGAGGAAAGGACCAGGAGACAGAGACAGGACATTTTACTAACACAGAGGAGAACTAAGAGAGTCTTGCAGAACAAGAGCCAAGGAATGTGCCTGCTCTCCTTCTCCTTCAAGCAACTGCACAGCAAGGTGCTGACTGTAAAAACAAATACAACATTACAATGCAGAGGCAGGAAAAAACCAAATCCCAATCACACAGCGGCAGAGAAGAAAAAAATTAATCAAGTAATGCCAAACCTAATAATAACATAGTCTTCACCATCAGTCTCCCTGAAAGAGAGGAAAGGAAAACAAAGGCACTGAAACATTAAACACAAGAATTAATGGAAAATATCAAACAAATGTAAGAATAACAAGGAGCACAAGAGTGCACGCTGGCCTCCACTTCCCTTTCCCCCCTTACGCATACAGAGACAGAGAGGGAAAGCAAGCACCATTCCTCAGCCAAGGTATTTCTGCAGTTGGTAGATTGGAAAATTATTTGTAAGTCATTTGAACCAAGGCAGCTAAATTTTATTCTTCTGAATGGTCTCGGTGTAGTCATTCTACTGAATTAGGCATGAGGTCAATGTGATTGCATTTGAAGCCTGCTCTGAACCCTTATACTGAATTGAACTTAGCACTGTAGACAATCCACTAGCCAAGAGGAGATTGCTTAGAGAGATAGGGATCTTACTGAAAAATGAAAGAGTCAGGCCCTCCTGGAGGGAAGCATCCCATCCTGTGTTGCTGATGCCAGTGTTTCCTACGCTTTCAGTTTGCATGCCACACCAGCTAGGGCCCAGAGTGAAAGAGAGAGCAATCCAGCCTGGCAGTCTGTTTGTACGCAGAGGTGGCTGTGGGAAGAAGTATGGGATTGTTATGGGATTTTGTTTGTCTCATGCTGGACAAGCGGTGGCTTGAGACAGTGATGGAGAAGGGAGTCGGGAGAGGGGACTTAAAGGGCTGGACCTCAGGTGCTCTCTGGGAAAAACCTGACGTGGAGCATGTCCCTCCCTGCTTGCAAACAGCACCTTCCAGCCAGGCATAGGGATAGGCATCCATCACCTTCTGCAAAGCCTTTCTGTTGAGGCTCCCACTTTTCATCCCAGCCAGCATGGTGCCCAGGCTCAGGGCAACATTTTGCCATGTCTTTTGACGGTCTCAAGTTGTGCCAGGGGATGTTCAGGCTGGACATTAGAAAGAACTTCTTCACTGTAAGAGTCGTTAGGCATTGGAACGGGCTCCCCAGGGAGGTGGTGGAGTCACCATCCCTGGAGGTGTTCAAAAAACATTTAGACATGGCATTTCAAGACATGGTTTAGTGGGTTTAGCGTGCATGGTGGCATCCGGTATACGGTTGGACTTGATGATCTTTGAGGTCTCTTCCAACCATAATGATTCTATGATTCTATGATTCTATGTGTTTGGTAGCAGTCCTGACTGAGCAATGGGATTCGTTTCACCTAACTGTAAACCTCTACAGAGGAGACACTTCCAGCTGCAATAGAATCATAGAATCATAGAATCATTATGGTTGGAAGAGACCTCAAAGATCATCAAGTCCAACCGTATACCGGATGCCACCCTGTCCACTAAACCATGTCTTGAAGTGCCACGTCTAAATGTTTTTTGAACACCTCCAGGGATGGTGACTCCACCACGTCCCTGGGGAGCCCATTCCAATAGTCACCCGAAGGCTGCCCTTGATATGCACTGCAGAGAAACAAGCCTTTCTAAGGTGAGATTCACCTCACCTTAGAGGAAGTCTCTAAAATAGGTCAAGGGAGTCAGCCTCAACAAGTGCCAATTGCTCTCCATCGCCTCTTAAGGGAGCGTAGGTGTCTCGTTCAGGTGAATTAATCTCATAGATATATGAGATTAATTTCCTCCCTGGTGACCTTTGGCAAATCTCCACATCAGTTTCATCTTCAGGCCAGCAATAATGATATCGACCCTGCTCTGAAACATCTTCTCCAAGTATAATGCTTTATAAATACCGAGTTTTGATTAGCAATATTATTGTCCTTTAAGAAAACAGTGAAAGTCTCTCCACTTCATGGTGTGGGAGGGCAGCGTTTGTTTGAGCTGCATTTATTTTAGCTCCTTAATTTCCTGTGCACATATTCAGGGAATATATTTGTTTATATTTAATTTTTTTTCATGGATCAAAGGAAGAGAGAGAGAAAGCACACCCTCCTCAAGCAATGAGACCCACAGCTCACGTTTGCCTTCCCTTCTATCTCCCAAGCCTCTTTCTGTGACCTTTTTTCCAACCTCAGCCACCCCACATCCGCACCATCCTTTCAGGCATGCAGTGATTCCTCCTAAAGCTCCCCTTTCCTCTTCAATCCCTTCACACTGGCTGCCCAGCTCACCCAGCCCAAGTTTCCCCAACCAGCCCTCTCACTCAGCTCTCCCAAATCTTGCCCCTGCTCCCCCACTGCAAGAACATTCAGACTGCAAGGAAGTCCGTTCTGCTAGACACTACTCCCAAGGTCTGTGTTTGGACATGGACGTGGCAGGGGAGGTAGCAGTCAGGCTATGGGGGAATCCCTGTTCACTCAGTTGCTTCCCTCAGCATGACCATGCAGAAAGGAGCAAATCCTTTATGGATGTAAGTCACAAAGCCTTGCTGAGCCAGCTATTTATAAAGGGATGAGAGTTTTGCAAGCCCCAGCAGATTTCCAGACAGATCCAAAGGTAAATCCCTCACGCAAGACCACCATCCTGTCAAATTTTGAATCCATGTCACAGTGTGGGGGAAGGCAAAAGTTCTCAGTGAAAAGGCCAACAGAGCTTTTTAATATTGATGAAATAATGATTATTTCCTCAGTGTTCCTCTTGGAAATGGATGAGTCTGGCTGGGTTTTTTTCCTTCCTCACATGCTCCACATCAATGTAAAACACTTGAGGCAAGTGAGGAAATTCTGACATGATTATAAGGAGTGTCTCCAGCAACTTCTATAATAGTGGGGCTGTTCACAAGTGATAAAACACAGCATAGTGTTGTTTACTCACAATCTTCATTCAGCTCCAAAGCTCAGATGACTGCTTCTAAAACTTTCAACTCTGCTTCCCGATAGATGAAATCTGCTCTTACAGTGAGATGGACTTTACAGCCAACCATGCCAAATCTTACATAAACAAGGTCAAAAAATTGCCCACACTGGGTCTTCATCTGATTTATTCCTGGCCCTGATTCAGCAGATGCAAGTAAGCTGAAACACCAAGTCCACACAACCCACATTTTGGGGAAGTTCAGCTCAGTACCCACACACGGTGGCTTGCAACATGCCTTTTTCACAGAAGCCACAGTAATGTTTCTAAAACTTTTTAAGAGTACAAGGATGTCATGAAGGAAAATACTTTGAAAAGCTATGGGGATATTCTCATACGCTTTTAAGGAGCACTTCTTGTATGTGAGCATGTGAACCTGTTCCTTGTATTCTGGTGCTCCACTCTGGTCCAGTTTCTGTTCACTTCCCACACCTACGAAACCCAGCACTCAGTGTCATATTGGACATTTTTCTCACACAGCATCACAGGGCCAGTCATTAAGTTTCTGCAAAGCGAGGTCATCTCTCTCTGCACACTTCTGAGTGTCCAACCTATACCAAAAACTGGGGATTCACAGTTTCCCCACACAACCTTCTGCAGTATTTCACTATCCCTCAACATTCCTTGCTGCTGTTTTAACCCAACTTACCTTCCCCACCACGGACATGGAAAACATATGGCTTTGTTCCATTATGCATCAGTCTTACGGATGTCTGAACACTGTTATCCCCTCCACTCCCCAATACTCTTTTCTTTCCATTAAATCACCCCTGTCATTCAGATTTTCTTCATAGCATAGGATTTCTAGACCACTGACCACTGGCACGGCTCTCTTCTGAATTCCCTTCCACAGGTCTATTTTTGTCTTGAAGCCCAGTCTTCAAAAATAAATATATGTGATAGCTGAGGATCCGGTAGCAGTGGGCAGGATGGACAACTGATGGAGTGTGTCACACCAGGCTTTTCCACGCACATCACAAGGTGACGTCATGTCTAGTTCATAATATGTGCCTTGCCATGAGGTCTGGGTTGTTACCATGATCCTTACAGCTCTGTCAAGGCTGCGTGGCAGAAATCGAGTTATAATATTGATTGAGGCGCTTAGCTTAGCTTGCCCAGATGGTGAGAGAAACAAGATATGCTATTCAGGAAGGAATGAAGAAGGGTAGGCAGAGTGCACCCTGAACCAATGTCAGAAGGAGCTGGCTAAGAGGTCCCAAGGTGTGACTTGTGATTAAATAGTTGGAGGACATGAGTTCTTGGTTCATGGCTTGTAGAATGAGTGCCTTGCAGAGAGGATACCCGCTGGACCTCTCCTGGGAGCTGGTAATCCCCCACCCAATGGCATCAGTCAGACTTCTGCATCTGGACCACAAACCATAGAAGGGCAGCTTGCCAAGTGGTTCTTTCAGGGCGTCTGCGTACTTGGCATGGCTATCCTTACGGGTTTTCAGTAGGCTTCAAGCCTTTCCTCACATCATCCTCTCAAACCACAAGGCCTGGCATATCTCTACTTCTGCTTATATAATACTCCCAAATTGGCTTTCACATTCTTGCCGAACCACACACAAAACCTTTGCCTTAGAGCAAAACACTCTTCTCAAGCAACAAGGAAAAAGAGCAGGCGCTGAGGTTACAGGACCAAACTCCGCAGCCCCTCACCGTATCATCCCCTGCATGCAAGGGTTAGCGAGGTGCTTGAGCAGAAACAGCATTTCCCAAAACACCTGCTGCTCACCCAAACTACCCTGCCTCAACCTCAGCATACATAAAAATTGTTGCAACTATGTCAGAAGACCAGGAATGCATCATGGAAACCCTTCCCCTGTAACCGTAGCTGGGTGTAACATTTGCAAGTGTTAAGTGCTTATGTTTGTGCAACAGTACTTCCGTACGCTGTGTTCCACCTGGACCGCGGGAAGAGGAGTTCACCGTGACCCCGTCACAGCATCATATTTAGGCACAGTCACACTGTCCTCCCATGAAGGAGGTGAGGGAGGGAGCGGGGAGCTGAAAACTCCCATTTAGAGCCAGCTGAAGCAGTAAGTTGAAGTGACAAAATTCAGGTTTCCACCCACTTTCTTCTAAATTTGACATTTCACTGCTATCATTTTTCACAATTTATCTCAGGAAAATGTAGTTTTAGGAACAGCAGTGTGAATCTAGTCCATAAAACTCAAATTAAAGAAATCAAGTCATTTTATTGATAAATGTGCCAAATATCAATGCAGGCAGTTCAAGAGACATCAATAAGGGGGACTTGGGCTGCCAGGACACCATAGAGGTTAGTGCAATGGGGTTGCAGGAGGGGTCACACAGTGACTGTCACATTGTCAACAAAAACACTCAGATGCACCTCAAATTCCTTTGTCCAAGGGAGAACCTGGTATTATTCCAATAAATATGGGATAAACTCGCTTAAGTAAGGGATAGATATACTCTCTCTTTAATTTCCAATTAAGCAGAGAGAGAGAATGCTTTTATTAGATCAACTGTCTCTTAAGTGTAGCTACTACACAGCCCGTGGCTAAAGAAATGGAGGAGAGACCAGGCAGCAAACAAGGCTGAGCACTTACTTAGGATTTCTCAATGTTGTGAGACCAATGGATTGTTTTTAAACAGTCAAAATACACTGGCAGAGCAGCAGGGAGTTAATTAAACTATTTAAAATGCTGCACAGATGGAGTGACCTGCAGCTGGGTGTTGTGTTGGGGTTTGGGGCTAGGACGTGCACTGCAGCCCAAGGGTCCTCGGAGAGCTATGGCGAGGTTTCCCTTAGTCCCTGGTAGAGATGTTCCTCATTGTGAAACAGCTCAGTGCTCCATGGGAGGAAACAGGGCCCAGGGACTGACCCTCCAGACTGAGTATCAGAGCATTTAAACAGGGATGGAGGGATCCAGACAGCCTTCCCTTTTCTGGTTAATCACTCTGTGCAAAGTGGAACAGCCTGAACATGAGAAATTGGGAAGAAACCATCCCAAAATGCTCAACCACCTCGTGACTGGAGAAACATTCAGGTCCCACAAGAAAGCAGAAGGAGTAATAACCACAGCTACCAGATGAAGAGTGGCACATTGCTCCCCCCCATCATTTTGTGTATCTCTCAAGGGAAAGTTTTCCATCACTAATTGAAGTCAAATTTACAGAATACTGGAGGTGGCTCAAAACTGCATTTCTCAATTGTTAAATTGTTGTCCAGGAAAAAAATGGGGAGGGGAAGGGAGAGAGAATGTGCAATCCCAACCTGCAGCTCTTGGAAACAGATGGAGCTGAAGATGACCTCAGAGAGCAGGACCAGACTCCTCTCCTGCTCCTGGGCAGCTCAGGGAAGTGGAGGCATTGTAGCAGTGTCCTGCTCCTGCTGCTGCTTCACATGACAGCAAAGACAAGAGTTTGTGGTCCCCCTGCTCTGGCGCAGCTCCAGCTGCAAAGCTGGGTGATGCTGGACACATCTGTCAGGTCTCCATCAACGCTACCACACCTAACGGTTGTGTGAAACCCTTTCCCATCCTTGCCAGAAGCATTTTGCAAAGGAATAGCTTGAAGTTTTGCCGTCCACTTGGCGCTTATCCCGCCTCCAATACAGTAAAATGTTTTTTAAGATAAATATGTTGCCTCAGTTGAAAAAACATTATAAGCAGAGTTTGTTACAAGTTTATAGATTTTGCCAAACAAAGCCTAAGGAAAGATCACAAGGCCTTTGTAGTAGAAATAAGAATTTGCTCTTTGTCTACATAATGCCCTATGCAGTGGGGTCCCAACCTATCTGGGGTCCCCAGATGCTCTGAAAATAAAATACAATGTTTAAAATATTAATATATTTCAATAAAGTTACTAGTTTTACTGATTATACCACTATTGTATCAATAGTCCTACCAATTATTAGTACCCAAAGTTGTAAAGGTAAAGTAATAATAAGCACAACAGAACTAGAACTTACTTTTTTAAATGGATATTCCTGAAGCCTCCTGCAATTTGAGCTGAAATTCAGGAAACACTCACATCATCGTTATTTGCTGAACAAATTGATGTTAGCCTGTGAAGGAGCCACTCATTTGCTAACAGGTCATCAGAAAGGCTGACAAAAGTCAGTACACCTAGAATTCCTATATTTGTAATAGTGCCAAAGGACAGTATCTGGATAGGTAGCTTTAAATCTATCCTTCTACAACCTTTTTTCCTAAAAATAAATCAAAACTGTCTCCTTCGGTAACTAAAAATAGGTGCTTTCAAGGGTTTTAAAATCTAGTATTGACCTAGACAGTCCAAGTGCAAGACAAAGTCAACACTGAGAGGGGCCCAAAGCAAAACCTCAAGACCTGAATGACTCTGGTTTTAGGGAAGTTCTAAGTCTGATTCGTATAGATGTTTCCCATAAGAGAGAGGTGCTCTCTGAGCTTCCTTTGTGCTGAGCACTGCCGTAGCCGTGCCAATGATGACATGCAGGTTGCACCTATATAACAGGGAACTTTCCCAGGCACAGAAACTCAATCACCTACAGCACAAGGATGGTTCCTGGCATGCTGTCGGCTCTCAGCCACCAGCTCCCAGGACTGTCTCCAGAGCTGTCTGTGTTGTGGAGGTCCCTGAACAGGAGAGAAGCATGCTGCTTTTGCATGGCAGGCACCGGTATACCCCCCCAACCCATCTGCCACTGCAGAAATGAATTCCATGATGTGAAGACCTGCTCAGACCTTCCCATCACTTGCAGCCCTGATGCCCACTTCAGTCTCCAACTGTCTCCTGTTACTGTTGTTGCTGCTTCTTTGGAGGAGCACGGGAGATGTCACCACCCATATATGAAAACAAAACTCACTTTGTGTTACATCAGTAGCCTATTGACATGGAACGGCACAGTAAGCTTTCTTGCTGATAAATAAAAATGATTAGCCTAACTGATTGTTGTATATTCATCATGCTTGATACCTGGCAAACATTCTGGTTGTCAAGCAGGTAATATCTGACACATCTGCCCTGTTGTTTATCTTTCAGGCTACACTAACTCAAGCACCCCATCCTTGTCTTCATTCTTTGCCCACTCTCTCAAAAGACCTGATTGAAAGTATGGCCATATTTGCATCTTTCAATGTATTTTTTTGAACTCTGACAGTACTAGGCTAATAGTGAACTTTTGAAAGCTTATAAAAACTGCATCTCATACTTAGTACCATTATTAAGTCCAACCGTTTGCTACCTGCTAATATAATAAACACTTGCTCAGGGCTATATTCAGACCACCCAAAATAGCACCTAACACTCCAGCTTCGGAGCCAAAGCTCAGGGGAGCAGAAGCAGGAGCATTTTGGGTTGTCTCCCCACAGAGCCTTTGGAGATAAATAGTCACAGTGTCCACACTACGCATTTCATAAGTACCGGTTAGAAAACACAGCCCTTACATCTCTGTTGGCTCTGCAGCCCTGGATAGCAAGCAGCTTGTTCAACGATCAGTTCCCTTGAACTCATGGTTTGTAACTGGTGTCTAAGCATAGCTCATCTGAGGCTCTCTAAAAGGCAGACAGGATACTGCTTGAAGAGTCACATTCAGATAAAGTGGAATTTTAGCTAAGTTTGTATCTAGAATCAATAAAGTCTGACAGGGGCTTACAAAAGCTTTTCAGAGCAATTTGGAGAGCTTACTCAAGGTGCTGAGTGCCATCTTGCCACATTACTGGCACAGATTCAGAAGGTAAACAGTTCTTACGTGATCGTGACCATTTCTGGCCAATTAAACTATGTTCTGTACATCTAAAAATAAATGAAATGTGCCTCTGATCCCAGTTTTCAGCCTTTACAATTGCCAAAGGCAAAATTGTTGTTCTTTACCCTTCCACCAAGATATAATGAATTTTCTTTTGGAACTAATAAAAACAAGAACAGCAACTGAAATATCAACCTTAAAAGAAGACTGGTTTATACCTTAATTACTTTAGCAACAGCTAGAAAGAACACATGCAAAAATAGAGAAGATCTTCAGCACTGGATCTTACTTGGGATGGGGTCTCAGCCTCTCAAAATAGATGCAATGCCATACACTTTGTCCTGGAATCATTATTTTTCCCAGTTCTTTCCTCAAAATTGCCACAAGATACAACGTGACCCCAACCTAAACATGGAAAGAGAGAGACAGAAGAGAAGGTTGACATTTTCAGGTGATGAGCGGACAATCAGTTGTTCCAGTCCAACAGCGGCAGGGCTGCAGGGTAGGCAGGAAGAGAGTAGCCAGGGTTGTGGGACCAAGTGGAGATAGATGCCACTATCTAGTGGGGGGAAGGCTCTGGGTAATCAAAGAATCATAGAATCATTATGGTTGGAAGAGACCTCAAAGATCATCAAGTCCAACCGTATACCGGATGCCCCCATGCCCACTAAACCCACTAAACCATGTCTTGAAGCACCACATCTAAACTTTTTTGAACACCTCCAGGTATAGTGACTCCACCACCTCCCTGGGGACCCCTTTCCAATGCCTAACGACTCTTACAGTGAAGAAGTTCTTCCTAATACCCAACCTGAACCTCCCCTCGTGCAACTTGAGTCCGTTTCTTCTTGTCCTATCGCTAGTTACCAGGGAGGGTAATGGGGCAGGAGGAACAGCATTGTAATTGGCTGCGCTTTTTTCATTTCAGAATTAGCAATTCTAATGCTACGTGATGCTTCACTGACCATATAGCCCCTGCTTCTGACACAGCTGGTTTCTGCAAGAAGAAAATATGCTGAGCCCTTTGGCTCAGCTCGTGTCAGGTAACCATTCCACACAAACTCAACACTACATCAGAATCTTGGGCCCTTGCTTATAGCTTACCCTGATGGGTACAGATCACGAGGAATCCAGGGAGTCTGAGTATCATTGGAACCCATGCATGGCCAGAAACCCTCCCCCTTTGAGGAAAGGGGAGGATGAATTTTTTTACTTCACCTATTTTTTTCTCCACTTTAAAAAGTCCTGCCATTTCCTTTGTAAGGCTGTATCAAACTTTTCCATGTCTTGATGACTGGAATGAGCAAGATCGAGAGATGGAAATTGAAAGTGTGTAGAAAAATAGGAAGGACAACTGGAAGTCAGAGAATGACAAAAAAGCCTGAGACTGGAGAAAGAGATGGGGAGAGCCTCTCACTTCCCACGATTGACTGTGAAATGGGTGGCTGAGGGAAAGACAATGGACAACCTGACAAAGAGCTGTGTTGTACATGAGAACTGGGCCTAACTGGGCAGATTCACACTGGGCAAAATACTGACATTAGACAAGCAGTCCCTGACAGAGATCAGCCCATGGAGCTAACCTGGAGAGATGACCAGGAGCACAAGTGAAGATGGGGACTGACAAAAGGGAAGAACTCAGCAGCAAAGAGAAACTGATGGCAAAACGAAAGTGCTACAGTGCCAAGTGGGAATGACTGGTTCCAGTTAAAACCAACTGGGGAATTTGCAGTCAGAAGTCATTGGAGGACTTGCTGAGTGAGGAAACTGGAACTTGGGATAGGAGAGCTGAAGATGAGGGAATGAAGCTGGCTGGACATGGAGAAAAGGATTGGAACAAGCAGCCAGATTTGGCACAGGACAAGGCAGAAGGATGTGTTGATCCTGTACGCTGAAATAAGCAGTGCTTCTGAGTTCTCCATCAGGAAGTTAAAGACTGTGCCAGGACACAGACACAGGGAATATCACTAAGTTAAGAACCCAGCAGGATTCTTCATTCTTGGTCTAACTTGGAAGAGTTGAATTTTGCAGCCTTGGAGTTCTTGTAAAGTGCTTTGTGCATGTATGCATTTGTACTTTATAGCACAGGATGGGTTCAGCCTATTCTATGCCAGAAGCCAAGAGTGTGAAACCAGGGCTTTCCTTCTTTGTGATTTACTGCTTCTGTTTCCAGCTGGAAAAGTTCATTGGCCTGTCTTGTTTGTGCTCCACATTACAGTACCTAATCTCACATCTGATCTGTTGTCAGACAAGGCTTGTCAGAGCTCTCTCATCTCCATTACCTGTCACCCACCCTAGTTTTCAAGCTTACTGCTCCACCAGTTTCTCATTTCTGTGGGAGGAGACCTTACATCACCTCTAGAGGACTGGCTTATTTTTACCTACATTTCATTGTACTATCTATTCCATGTATTTTAAACACTGATGTATCTCTTACTTATTGTTTTTCTTCTCTCAGTGAGGCTCAGATCACCAGTTTAATTTCCTCTGGAGATGTCAGCTTCAGCCACAAGCTGCCATTCAGCAGAGTCCTTAGCAGGCCATTCCTTGGGGGTGAGGATCTCGAAAGCCACTGGATAGCCAGGTACTACAGAACTGAGAACAGGAGAACAGACCTGACAGCAGTACTAAGAAGAGGGCAACAGTACTTACAGTCCCAGCTTTGCGGTCCTGGTTCACAGGTTAGACCAATCTCCTTGTACGGCAACCAGTGGTGTGCAGACACATCCCAGCTTGGGCAGAGCACTTTCCCTGGGGCTCCAGGCAATTCCACCCAGATCTAGCTATGGATTAGGGGTAGCCAAGCAGCCTCAATGTTGCCACCAAAACGCTCATGGGATAACAGCCTTTTCCTCTCTCCTGCCTATTCCAGTTGAAGCTATCTTCTTATCCCCCTTCAAATGCCAGCTCCCCAGGCCAGGATCCCCAGCCCATGCGTAACAGGATTTCTGATTCTCTCATTTCCCAAACCCCTACTGCTCCACACACAGTCCCAGTCCCAAGATTCCTGCTTCCCAGCTCCTCCTACAATTACTTCACAGAAGGAGCACTGGAGCACTAACTGCTGAACTCTTCCATACTCCATGTCCGCAGCCCCTTTTCCTTACTTTCCAAGCCCATCCCTCTCCCACATTCTCAGCTGAAAGCACTGGCTCCAGCATTAGCTGAATTCCTCCCCAAAGTGCTCCAGAGATGGCTATAGAGCAGACTGGAACCAAACCTGCCACCTTACACAAGACCAAGTTACCATGTGTGAGTTGATCCTTTCTCAGCCGTAACAGCTCCTTTGTACACCTGCATCATCGCTGCACAAGAATTTCTCCTCTATTGCTGTCCTGGTGTTGCTAAAGTCCATGCAGTCCCAAAAGAGTAGGCAGGAGCAGCTGATATCTCCTGGCCATCTCAAAATGAAGACATATGGAGAGAATCACTGATGAATTTTGAGACATATCATGTGACAGGTGCTTTTGGCTCTGGCTGTCTGGAATGAGGGGGAAGAGGTGGAGAGGGTCTCAGATGGAGAGTTTTCTAGTGGAGGTTTAAATATGCCTAACCATGAATCATTCTTGTCTATGCTGACCACAGAGCATCACATCTGTTGTTTTTACGGTCAAAAAAATAAAAAAAGAAAATGACTAATACATCCTTATATAGACAAGCCACTTGAGTCAAGACTAAAGCAAAGCCTGCTAATTGGACAAAACCATGGCTCATAATAGCATTTTAACATTTCTCCTGCTTAATGTTTATGTTTTGGTTAGTTACTGAAGGGTGTTAACGTAGAAGTGGTCACCACAAGGGTTTGAAGTTACAGTAACACCCCATTAAGCAGAACATGGTAAATTCACTTCACACCTGGCTTGCCAGTGGTAGCTCTTCGCACTCCAGAGGCTGCTGGCCAAGCCAAACAGCAGCACAGGGATCCATGCAATGACTGACAGTCTTACAGCCCGGAGAGCGGGCAATGCTCTTCCATCTCTTGAAGAAAGCATGGGGGAATTCAGGCAAAGGCTGTGAATCAACCATGTCCATATCTGCAGCTTGGACATGTCTTTGCCAGCACTCATTGTACAGGTACACTCACACGTGTGCTCCGCAATGGGCAAAGCTGCCCAGTACATGTGACAAGAACAGCAGGGAGCCAGTCTTCATACACCTTCTGGGGTTCAGTACATGGCATCAAAACCCAACAGTGGTAAAAACACACGATAAAAGCACACAAACCGCTGCGGCAACAGATCAAGTGAAAGTGTTGGCTTGTAGAACGCAGTCTCACCTTTCTTCGCTGTCACTGAGTTAGAGCCTATGAGTTTTGATCACACTATGGGTAATACTTCTGTGCACTCCAGAGCCTTCTTCATGGCTGGGTCTGTAGTTTTCAGTTCTCTCTGCCCTTCTTCCCTACTGATACACTCAATAGATTACACCACTGTGGCCTCTCCTCTGCTACCATTAGACCAATAAACATAAGGCAAGAGGGAAAAAAAAAATCTATCTATATTCCTGTATTTCCCCAGGCTCAGTTCCCAAACTTCCTCTGAAATAATGCCAGCTGCTTTACATAGGTCCTATTCATGTTTTTATTTATGTATGAAAATGTATTTAACCTACAGGGTGGGGTTTGCTTCTTGTCCACCGAATAGTGCTGCCTTCAAACATGCAAACTCGATCTATTTGCAGCATCCAAAATAGAATCATCACTCTAACAGTAATTAGATCAGAGTTTAAAAGGATCAGATCCTCATTAAGGCTTTTCCTCAAAGACTTTATAAGCTTACAGCTTGAAGCTAATCTTCACTGTCAGTTGAAAGGGAAGCCAGGGGGGTTGAAATAGGGGAACAACAACCACAACTTGCATTGGTTGCTGTTGGTGAAAAGAAACAAGGGTTTAGAGCTGCAAATAGTTAAATCTGTAAGATCCTTGAGGGAGAGCCACAGCCTTGAGACTCTTTTAAGTATCCCTGCTTTCAGCAAGACTTTGGTGTATTGTGAGGCAAAAGCTGAACTGCTGAGTGCCCTGACTTTCCCACCCTCCCTCTACCCTCAAAGCAGCTGCCAATGCAGGCAGCCACATTGAGCATGTGGAATATCTTCAGAGGAAAAATCCATAATGAGGGTGCCGAACCAGCCAGATTTCCCCTGGCCTGGCTTAATTCAGTCTTCCAGAAGCTTCATCCTCTCTTTTTTCTCTCTGTTTAGTCTTGGTTGTTTCTTCCCGCCACACTGGTGCCTCTTCTTCCACACCCTGTTTCTAAATATCGCAAATGAGTCACGAAATATCCTGGTGAGTTAGCAAGGGTTTTATCATCCCTGTTTTATAGATAGAAAACTGAGGGACACAAATATTAGGTACCTGAGCTAATCAACTCTAAGAAAGAACTGTGTGGCAGGGCACAGACCCAACCTGCAAAACCATCTTTCCTGTCTCTATCCATTCATTCACCCACAACCCTTGTACAACGTATTTCTTGTTTACTTTTCTGTCCTTGCAATCAACTTTCTTTCCTTGCCTTCTGTCTAAATCTTCAGACTCATTACCCCTCTGCTGCTTGATGTTCTTATTTCCTTCTTGATCTTTTGCTACAGTCCTCACTGTTATAGGTCTTCATTGGTACCCCAAAACATCCCCTTAGCAGGGTTCCGTAGATTTTCTTCGTGTCAAACCTTTGCACACCCCAGCAAAGCCTTACATTTAAAAGGTATGAAAGGCAACAAGATAATAGACGCTTGCAGATTAATTTCAAACTGTAAGGATGGGTTTAAGGTAGAAGTGATTCTTAGGGCCTGGGATTTAATCGGAAGATGGGCTGGAGGAAGTAATCCAATTGATCTAAGCCTTAAATATGGCCCAGCTCTGCTTGCTAATTAAAAGCAATAATTATGTATAACCTATAAAAGCATTTGATTTCATTTTAATGGCTTTTGCAAATTGCATTACTGGATCATTTGTTCACAAGAGCAACAGATTGTAAAACAAATCTATCACCTCTTACCCCCATTATCACATTGATTACAATGAGTTGTGCAGGATATAAAACTGAGTGGAAACACATCCGTATCTTTGATAATGCTGAACTGCAAATTTCCATCATATACAAAGAAGATCAGTTTCCTCTTTAATACTCAAGATGCTTCTGGTCTAAATCTTACAGTATTAAGGATTGTATTTGTACAATGTACAATGTACAAAGATGAATGATGTTAAAACCCTGGTACACAAATTAACTGGTTATAAAGATTCATGAGACAAACCGCAGTCTATAATTAGGGGGCACTGGTCTTCTATGAAGCCAGATCAGAGCACCCTGCTCATGAGCCACTGAGTACATGTGATATTAGCCCTTGTCTCACCTCTTGACACTCTTCAAATAAGAGGGAAGCACCTAAAATATTTTTTCAGTGTTGCAACAGTCCTTCTTCCGCATTACACTCCACTTCTATTTATTCAGATATGTTATCCACTTCATGCTAAACCCTGACATCTTTTTAGTCACTAATTAGCTAAATTCCCATCAGACCTGCTGCTACACAGTTCTGAGATTTGTGTAGTCAGTTAGGCTTGGCTTAATCAGAGTGGTTGCATTGTACGATCAGTCCCCAAAGGTATAAAAGTACATAAAAGGATAAGAAAGAAAAAACAGAGTGTTACCTCACATTGATTTCAGTGAGTCAATAGGAGGTCTGAATAAAGACTGAGTAAGAGCCAAGGAAAAAACCTGATAAATCAGCGCAATACAGATGACATTGTCAGTCTATAGAAATGCTTTTCTAACAAAATAAAAAGAGGGTCACCGACACACTGGGAGAAATATTTTAAGTGCTTCCAACTTAAACAGAAGTAACAAATAAAAAGAGATTATGCATTCTGCACAGAAAGCCAAGGATCTTAGATGTCAAAGCGAAGCAACCACAGTGAAGGGTTCTCTAGCTCAGTGGTCCTCATAATGGAGAAGGAGGGGAAGGAAGCGCAGACTATCCAAACTTCATCCCCCACCCCTTTTTCCCTCTTTCTGACAGCCCCCTGAGGATCGTAACGTTTAGCTGAGCCACGGGGAGCCAAAGGCAGGCACGGTGTGGATGCTGCAGCCAGCCCATGGACCAGTCCCACCTCCTACCTTCCTATGGGATCTGGGGCCAGGCCCATGTAGGGATTTGCCACAACAGGAATTCAAGGATTGCTGCAGGGAGAGAAGGCAGTGTGAGTAGGTACTGCTGACTGGTCAGGGAAAGGTCGAAAGTTTGCAGGGGAGGTTACCAAGGCATAGTAGAGGTTATGTATCTGGGAAGGTAGAGACTGGAGAGGGGGTAAGAGGAAGGAGGACAAATTATTGAAATTGAAATTATTATCCAATTGAATTATTACGGAATCAAAACAAATTCAATTATTTATTTATTTACTTAATTATTGAAATTGATGTTGAGGATAGGAAAAAGGAAAACCTGACTGAGAATTGCTGTTCTGCTTTACAGATGAGTCATTACACCTGCTGAGTGAAAACAAAAGGGATAGGACCATCACCTCATGCAAGATAGAGGTGCACCTGCTAAGTGAAACAGATGTTCTGCTCACACACCCCAGCTAGGGCTCTGGGCCCAGATCCACCCAGTAACAAAAATCATAACTTCTTTTTTGCTTCTGATGTCTTATTCCACTTTTAAATTACAAACAAATGTTTATACTTTTTGTTTGGTTGTGAATCTGGCCCCTCAAAATGGACCTTTTAGATTTAAAAACTTCTGGAATTTGTACCAAAAAATAAAACAGTGATATGAAAAAGAATGAAGAATCTGTGCGGTGAAACACCATCATCTCAGGAATGCTAACTGAGAGATTTTTGACCATGCTAATGAGTAGTAAAACAGATCATATTCCTATCTGCACTAGAATCAGGGTACTTTTTTCAAATCTTTTCTGCTAGTTAAAAAAAAAAATAAATAAGTAAACAGTAGGGATGGAAGAGGTAGAGAAGTCCCATGGGCCAGTCTGGTTTCTGAAGCAAACAACGGTTCATCTGGACTTCCATCAGACTCTTCAGAAATGCCTTAGCTCAGGCTGTGCCTGCAAGTGAACAGGCACTGTACCCGACATAAATATGCCATCTAGTCAGAATTAGATAGATACTTTTTGCATGTCGACACATATTTATTAACTGTACAGAAATATACAGGTATCGTGGAGCACCTTTCATTAATCTCACAGAACCCTCATGACCACTTGAAGATGTTTGAAAGCAGTCAGATTTATCCTTTCTCTCCTCATGAAGTTTTGCCATCTTACTTCCCCATCCATAAATACTGAGTTTCATCCTGATTCTGGTTTTCTGAGGTGCAACCACCCTGCCACCCAAACATCTCTTCAGCATCCTACTACTGTGGTCTTCACACAAAACAAGCAACAGCAGCTACCTAAAATAAAAAATTAACAAAATCTCCTGAGTTATGAAGACACATGTATTAGACACACGACTCTTAAACTGTGGTGTTTAGCATATGACTGTCCTTCACTTTGTCTTCCCTTTGTATCATCTACACCCATATGTCCCAACTCTGCTGCCAGGTAAGCCTGGAAAGACACACAGAAGTGAGGAGCCCTAATGACACTAATGAGTTCTGGTTCAGGAATGGGAAATGTGTCCTGAGAGTGTGCAACCTAGTTCTTGCACCCTGGTAACATGTGGATTTGTGTTTTGCATGGGGCAGAAGTCCTGATAAGGTGAGTCAGGAGCAAGGAGAGACAGGTGAGAAGACACAGGACTAAACCATTCTGATCACAGTTAACAATTTTAGTCAGGCAAGCAAAGTAACCATTTTTAACACGAAATTTAAGTTCAGAAACTCTTAGGAGGGCACCCTCAGCAAGTCTGGCAACAATACCAAGCTGTGTGGTGCGGTGAACACACTGGAGGGAAGGGATGCCATCCAGAGGGACCTGGACAGGCTGGAGAGGTGGGCATGTGTGAACCTCATGAAGTTCAACAAGGCCAAGTGCAAGATCCTGCACATGGGTCAGGGCAATCCCAAGTACAAATACAGGCTGGGCAGAGAATGGATTGAGAGCAGCCCTGAGGAGAAGAACCTGGGGGTGCTGGTTGATGAGAAGCTCAACATGACCCAGCAACGTGTGCTGACAGCCCAGAAAGTGGCTGGTTGAGGAGAAGTTCAACATGACCCAGCAATGTGTGCTGACAGCCCAGGGTGACCTTCCCCAGCAGGGTGACCAGTAGGTCGAGGGAGGGGATTGTGCGCCTCTGCTCCGCTCTGGTGAGACCTCCCCCTGCAGTACTGCCTTCAGCTCTGGAGTCCTCAGCACAAGAAGGACATGGACCTGTTGGAGTGAGTCCAGAGATGATCCGAGGGCTGGAGCACCTCAGAGGGCTGGAGCACCTCTCCTGTGAAGACAGGCTGAGAGAGTTGGGGTTGTTCAGCCTGGAGGAGAGAAGGCTCTGGGGAGACCTTAGAGCAGCCTTCCAGTATCTAAAGGGGCCTACAAGAAAGCTGGGGAGGGACCTTTTACAAGGGCCTGTGGTGACAGAACAAGGGACAACGGCTTTAAACTGCAACAGGGTAGATTTAGACTAGGTGTTAGGAAGAAATTCTTCATGGTGAGTGTGGTGAGGCACTGACACAGGTTTCCCAGAGAAGTTGTGGCTGCCCCATCCCTGGAAGTGTTCAAGGCCAGGTTGGACGGGGCTTTGAGAAACCTGGTCCGGTGGAAGGTGTCCCTGCCCATGGTAGGGGAGGTTGGAACAAGATGATCTTGAAGGTCCCTTCCAACCAAACCATTCTATGATTCAATGATTCTGTGACATTCCTGAATGAGACTTTAAGCCCACTGCCAAATACCTTAGACATGCACACAGGACACATGCATGGTGAGCCTGCGCTCGGAGCTCTGCTGCCACGGGATAAAGGTGAGAGTCATCTGATGCCCTGGGACCTGGATAGGAACATATTCTAGCTCAAGAGATCCCTGGTTTTCTGCACAAAGTGAATTTTACCTCAATTGCCACATAAACAGTCTCAGTTCCATGTTTCCATATCACACTTTGGTGCCCTTAAGTTGTCAGAGCCTTTTGGGATGCATTATAATGTTTCATTTCTTTCATACATTTTGAATGAGGGGCTCCTATATAGAAAGTTGTAAAACAAATTTCTGTCTCCATCATGCTCTGTCTTAAATGATGCGTCTAAGACTCTGGAACATGTAGCCCTTTCTATCTGAAAGGTCTAGGTAAGAGGTAAAGTGCAGGTATCCCCATGTAACTTAAATATACTTTAACAGGCTATCTCAAAACACATTGTCTAACTGCAGATCTCTCCCTTATGCCCTAAAAATGAAATCTTTAGACAGTAATTACACTTTCTTCAGTTTGTTTTTCTGAAATGAGGATTCTCCACATTTGCACCTAACTTCCTAGGTATGTATCTTTGTAGATGCCTCTTTCTATGACGATTCAGATTTTTTTTAAATGAAGTGTCATATACAAAGTGTGCTTTTTATTCTATTTGTACTTTTAACTCTTACGCAAACAAAAAATTTGTTCCAGTTCCCTGGTTGTGATTTCTTGTTGATTGGTTCATTGTTTAGCTCTAAGCTCAGTGATCAAACTATTCAAAGGGCTTTCAGGAGGTCATCTAGTGGTGCCCAAAGGCAGAATTGACTATACATCAACCATCCTTGGCAGCTGCTTGTCTAACCTGTTCTTAAAAACCATCAGTGATGGAGATTTCATCATCTCCCTAGGCTATCTGTGCCAGAGCATAACTATCCTTATCATTAGTGGGTTTTTCTTCCCAGTATGCAGGAGCATCTACTGGAAGACATATCAGTCACTGTAGGATCATCTACTGGAAGACATATCAGTCACTGAGAAATGCTTTGAGATAATGCTGTGCTGTCATCCAAATCCACCAGGTGCTTACTTAGGCCTAACATTTGGTCAGGAATATGCCATCCTTGAAAGATACAGAAATATTTTTGAGCCACTCCCAAGACAACAACTGATAGCAACCGATTTGGATTCAATTAGCTATTGGCTCCTTAGAGGCAATAAATATCTCAGTGGCTGCTCCTGGATATCTTCCACACAATGAATAGCAGTGAACTGGGACCAACACTTCTCCAAAATACTTAATTCTTAAAGAATAGCCATTAACAGGGGAAAAAATAAGTGCCTGGATCAACTACTGAAAGCATCCAGTCCCTGATGAGATCCAGATGGCATTGTGAAACAGATCAGATTAGACTGGATTAGTTCAAATATATATTCCAAGTTCTTTTGCCAATGAGCAAAAAGAAGAAGCTTCCAAGAAGGCCTTCTGAATTTGCAATTTAAACTGGCACTCCCTGCAACATAATTAAATCACTTTACTGATGGGCAGCCTCATGAATGCACGATTATTTCGTGCATGGTTGTTATAATGCAAAAAAATAGGGCAGTTGTTGAGTGGCGCAAGACGAAAGGCATTTCTAATGGTGTTCTGACCAGCAGCCCTTATTTGGTGTACACATTTCAAGAAGAAAAATGGAGTCCAGGAGAAACTGATCACTCAATCCATTTTGGCTAATTCAGTTTTCCATGCCTGTGATTCCTGACTTTAAAAAGAAAGAGTCAGAGATGTACCTTATTTCTTCATTAACTTTTGTAAGAAAAATATTGAAGCTGTTCTCCTGCTGTATTGAAAAATCTTTCCATGGAAACTAGATAATGAGAGTTAAAAAAAAAAAAAAAAGGAAAAAAAAAGAAACCCAAAGCCCCAATCACAAACCCTCCATAAAAATTTTATTCTGTTCAGATCCTAGCACTCACTTGGTC
Organism: Cariama cristata; assembly: GCF_000690535.1. Classification (NCBI taxonomy): domain Eukaryota; kingdom Metazoa; phylum Chordata; class Aves; order Cariamiformes; family Cariamidae; genus Cariama; species Cariama cristata. The sequence goes on from NW_009635281.1 coordinate 39,649, forward strand.
CTCATCCAAATGATGGCTGAAAGATCCTGCTGAGCCACCTACTTTTTTGCTTCCATTATCTGTCAAGAAAATCAGCAAGCTCTGTGCTTCTGTGAAGGCTCAAACATGTGAGGGGAGGCTACAACGTGCAGGAAAATCCTACGACCCCAAGAATGAACCAGATGGCACATGAAACAAGCCAGATGTGAGAGCAGATGAACACCGCAGTGGTTTTCAGTGGTTCCACGCTGGACTTCCCGGGGCCTTGTGCCTGAATTCACCCCCTCTAACTCAGGCATGTAACTGAAGTATCTCTTCACTCTTAGTGACCTCATCGATCAGTGGAAGGAGACATATTTCCAGCCCACCCAGGACCTGCGTGTCTCTCAGCGGTCTCACTCTTCCACCACTGTTGACAGGAGAAGTTTGGAGCACCCCGGCTCCTAAATTAGATGTTTCCTTTAAGTGTCCAAAATTAGATAGGACGCAATCAGGGCTTACTGCATGGTGGGATGTAAACAGGGCATCTTAGCTAGGCAGCTTAACGCCTTGTGCAATGTATCATGGCAACTGGGGAACGCAGGAACCTATGAAAGAGTGGGGAGGTCTGTAAGCTGCTCTAAGAAAAAACCTCTAAGAAAGTTTAGAGCTTGACTCCAGAGTGCAGAAAGGGCTTTTCATCTCTTTGAGATTCTTCAGGACTTGGACAACGTGGCAAACCTGTCTCCTCAAGTTGGCAATGCAAGAGCCCCCAACCAGAGTACTCCCCATGGACACAAGAACTCCTGGCCAAGCCCTTCTCCTGCCCGAGGGCATTTCAGACCACTTCTCCTAAAAGACAGCTGTAACCACAAAGGCATGGAGCATTCAGAGGAGCTCTGTCTGGTTTTGGCCATATAGTCCCCACCTTGGTAGGCCAGGTGATCAGTTAATTTCTGTAGTTGTGATCAGAATATGTCAGTAGGGTAGGTCCTAGAGCAAAACTGAACTAATACTGAGCTAAAGGTCTGATTTCTGGCTCCGTCTGTGTTTGCGCACATATGCATGACTACGTGTGACTTTCCCTGTGGATTCCTCACCAAGGACCTAAAAAACTGAAGTCAAGACTGTCCCCAGATAATGCATCCCAGTTTTTAGATCAAACCTCTCATTTTCTGGTGGCAGGAACTTAGTCAGCATTTTGGTAGTGTTCACACATTGCAGACATGATCATTAAAAAAGGCTTATGGTTGGCTGCCGCCAAGACTCCCTGGAAGACCCCCTTCATTTTGCAGCGCTGACGTTGTGTCCTGGAGAGGCTGTGGCAGCATCCCCTAATCCTTTAAACTCAACCTTTCCAGGCTACCAAGAACAAGCAGTCACAGGATCGGCATGGTTCAGCCTGTGGTTTCTCAGTTGTATGTTAAACTACCTCTTTTTCTCCGTCCTCAGCCCAAGGCTGATATTTCAGGCTGCAGCGGCTTTGGTGTTTACCCCGCAGAGGGCTGCCAAAAGGGCAGCTGCCGGCATGCCCCGGGGCAGTGTGGCCTGGAAGGAGGCAGAGCCCTGGGTGCAGGAGAGCTGATTTCTGGGTGAGCGGGATCTGTCGCCGCAGCCGAGCACCCTGGCCTTGAAGCAGCCCCTGCCTGGCTGGGGAGCGAGCACCCGGCTGAACCAAAGGGATTTCCCCTTCAGGCACCAAGGCGGACCTGGACCCATAGGTGTGGGAGAACCTGTTGCATTAAAGGGTAATGAAATTTGGCAGAAAATAAACCCCCTTGCATTCCAGCTTGTCCTCAGATATTAGAGGAGCTGGGGGTGGCTGGGCTTAGATTCTGAGTGATGCTCAATACAGCACTGTAAGTCTGGTCGCGTTCAATAGCCCATTTAGCGTTATATTGAACTAGCACGACTACGGATGCACAAATAGTATGATATACTATAAGAAGTCTAGTCATGTTCAATGAACTAACATGGCCAGATGCACAAATAATGTGATTTATTGAAGCAACAGATACAGATTCTTATAGATTATTGGTGATAAATACACTGTCTGCGAAAGTGTGCGCACATACCAGAAATATATGTAAAGTGCATGATGACTATATAGCACTAGAAATAGATAACAAATACAAACTTGATTTCTAAGTTTCCCGGGGAAGCACTCGGTATAACCAAGTGTTCGAGTCTCACACAATAGGCTTCCCTATGGGGGGAAGAGAGGTCCAGCCCGTTAGCTGATCCCAGAAGCCTGTGATGGTATCTTCCCTACCTTTGCCCCTCTCCTTAGGGCATTTTATACTTTTCCTCTACATTTAGGTGGAGCTTGGGCGCCTCTAGTCATACACATTTTTGTTACTGATCAGCGTAAACTTTCCTTGTATCGATTTAAAAGTACAGTAAACATAAAATTCTCTGTGCAAGCTCCATGGGGGGGGGGGTGTGGGGTGTGTGTCTCCCCTTGGAGGAGGGTAGCCTTTTGCAAGGAGGTGTGGTTTTGTATTAAAATGAGATTATAATGAGCAAAGTTCATCCATGGACATGATTTCACCACAAAATTTGGCAATTGCTAGCTCAGCAACTGGCATACAGAATGGAACAGGGCATTATCTCTTGGTTGAAAGTAACTGTGCGATTTATTGTACCATCATGTCCCCATACCTGCTTCACTTATTAACAGAGCCTGGCTGCGGTGTCTCCACACCGCTCCACCCTTTGTCTTAGATTCTCTCAGGGTCGGTGCGTTGACCCTAAAGATGAAGGCCAGGTTGCATAGGGAACCATCATGGAGCAGACTTCTTGCATGCCAACCACATTCCACCTTGAACGTTTCCTTAGCGCTATATGTGGATATAACTTTAGTCTCAATACAGTCTCAATGTAGTTCCAATAACTCACCTCGCAGGCAATTACTCCACAGCACCTTAGCTGTCATCTCTAGCCTTCATCCCATACCAGCCACTGCTTTTAAGCACAAAAAAGGAATAGCAATGAGATGTGAATGTAGTGAAAGAAGAGGGTCCTCGCCTCTCCGCAGATGTTATTTTGCCCAAATCGTTGAGTCTGTAAGAAGGAAAAAAATTAAAAAGAAGAATTATTTAATCTTAGTTTGGGCATGACTAGTAATTAAGAAAAGCTTTCTATCACCAATCCATATGTTGTCATGAGATCCTATTTCTCGACAATAAACAGACCTAGAAATTATGGTTAGACAGGGATATCAAATTTCATGGATTGAAAATATAATTAAAGATTATAAACCTAGAGCTGTCAATTGGTCTGTCTTTCATGTATGGAACAGCAAAAATTGCCCTGACCCTAATAGCTGGGAAAAAAAACAAGAATAAACTACTGAAGTTGTCTCTCTTTTTCCTGCCCACCATGAACTGATCCAGAGTCAGTTCCTTATCCTAATAAGGGCTAGACAATAACTCATTTTAGAAAGAATAAGTATACACACTTTCATCTTGTACCATGATTACTTGCTAATGATAAAAATAAATCTGTCCAGGCAGGAACTTAGGAGGGTTTAGAGTGGCCAAAAAAGTCACAGTTTCCCAAAAGGGTATGCTGAACAACTGACATTAAGTTATTTTCCTAAATCCTTGGTGAAAACCAGCCCAGCTGCAGGTCTGACACTTCGAGATGGATCGGAACTCTATGGTCCCCTATGAGTTCAGCCACATCCAAATTATAAAAGGTACATGCAAAGGGATGTCAGTCAAGCGGGAACTCAAAGATTAATTAATGGATCTGGTAACCCTCAGCCTCCAGATCGTCTCCTGCAGATACCAAACCTGTACAGAGCAAAATTCCCCTTCAGTATTCCCTTCTCCCTTTGCTCCTCGCTGAAGGCAGGTCAGATAAGCTTGTTCCATGTGAGGCTTCTTTCCCTGTTTGATGTGAGGTGCTTATTTCAGTACCACTGAAGCAGGAATTACTGTTAATCATTCATTGCCACCATGATCTTGACTCATCCAAAACTGCAGGGGTAGGTTTTCTTTACAGCTCCAATTAAAAATAGAGGTGACTTTATCCTTCTAAAAAGGAACTGTCAGCAATGAAATACAAATGACTTAAACTTTGATGCCTCAGGATCTTCCCCCATTCCCTGCTGCGAAGTTCAAAAGGCCAGCAGGTTCCTGACAAAAATGTATGCAAACACAGATACCTACTAGGGTTGATTTTCAGCTACTATAAAAAGTTTATTTATTTCTCAGTGATCAAATTGTTGTTATGATTGGCTGGAATTTGCATCTTTCCAAAATAAATGACTGGCTACAGGGGATGCTCTAAAGGGTGGGGTCTGGTATCCAGCCATAAAGGAATATCTATTTTTAAATAAAATTATATACTTGTAGTTGCATTTTGGCTCTTATTTGCAATGGACCAAACCACAATAATTTCTCAACAAGAAATTCAACTGTCAACTACTGAGCCCCAAACAAACTTGGACCCCCAAATGAATTTACCCTGAGGGATTAAAATCAGGAGATCACTTCTGCTAAGATGTGATGCTATGAACTGTTTCAAAATGCAAGCACTGGGACATAAGGTTGGCTTTGGGGCAATCTGCCAAGCAGGCTTTGCTCTCAAAGCCTCGCTTCCCACTCGCCGAACCAGGGAGGATCTGATTTGGTGTAGATGTCACAGTTTATGCAATATCACCCAGAAGAAAACTAAAATGCACGTGCTTCACACTGACTCAGCAGAACAGGGTTACAGGGATGTGGTCTGGTGAGGAGGGAATCACGCAGAAGCGCAGGTCACTGGTTCCCCCTTCGTGGCCTTCCTCCTCCCAGGCAAACACTCCGCAAGCTGGCAGCTCCTCGGGGTGCCACGTAGCCTACACCCAGGGCAGCACAGCAGATGTGCGAGCACTCAGCCACTATTGCCCCAAAAATGCACCTGTGGGTATGGGACCAACAGCCCAGATGCCAGAGACCCTCTTTGTGAGCTGAGGGACACTGACGCATGTGAATCATCCTCCTTCCCTCTTTCTGGGTTATTCCTTCCCTCCCCCGAAACCACTATCCCTCTGCCTCCTCCCTGCACCCCGCTCCCACCAGACCCACATCACGAGTGCACTTCTGAATCTTTTCTCAGGGCCCCACTTCCCACACCTCTGAACATGAGCTGTTTTACACGTGAGTGCAAACTTTGACGTCTTTTGTATGTTACAAATTCACGCTCTTCTCTTCCTCAACTTGAGCTCAAAACTCAGCTGGCGGGGACAGCTGTCATCTTTCTATTTTTCTTTTCGGTTGCTTGCCGAGGGACCACCCTTCACATCTGACTCACCGCCTCGCAGGCAGGCCCAGAAGGAGTTAACTTCCTTGTCACCCTGCTTTGAGGTTTCCTGCTTCGATACTGCAAAGACTCTTCATACAGCGACGCAAAGGAAAAGGGCGGGGGGGGGGGCAGGG
>NW_009635281.1:45063-70474 GCF_000690535.1 Cariama cristata
CCCTTCTGGTTGTAACACCTGGTCACAATCTGCTTGCGTGAATAAAAATTACACTCCCCTTTCTCTCAAGTTGAAGACAATTGGGATGACTTCTCTGCAATCAGAATTAAATAAGCATACAGCCAGGCTGAGTGGGGAATGGGGAACTACCTATCGGTCAGTGTCTGAGATACAAGCCCCCTCAGCTGCTGTTGGCTTCAGCAGTTCCATCTATACAGCTGGGATGTACAGACCAGCCCACACGCACGATGCTCTGGGACCAGCCCCTCCATGGCAGGCAGGCTGTGTCTGTACTACACAGCACACGACTCAGGATCTGTCACTGTGGTTGCCTATGACAGTTATCATAGACTCGTAGAATCATAATCCCAAGTTGGAAGAGACCCATAAGGATCATCGAGTCCAACTCTCTGCTCGTCACAGGACTACCTAAAACTGAACCATATGACTAAGAGCGTCATCCAGCTCCTTGAACTGTGACAGAGTTGGTGCAGTGACCATTTCCCTGGGGACCCTGTTGCAGTGAGCGAGTATTACTATTTTTCTTGCTTTTCTTAACTGAAAACATCTGAAGTAGCGAGGACTTGGCTCCGCTCCAGGTTCATAGTGTTATGGCACCAAAAGTCCACATTGCGTACTCCTGGGGTGGCAAGAAGGTATGTGGGCATGTTTGAGGATACGTGGCCCTCTGAGATAGCACTGGACGACGGTGTAGGGGGAAGGCATGCAGACCTGGTGCCCTCCCGGTGGGCAACATGAGCTGTTCCCAGGATTCTGCTGGGGCTGTATTATTGGCGACAGATCATTGAAAGAGTTCAAAAGAGAGCCAGGGAATGAGTTTAAGCAGTAGAGTCAATCATGGCTTCAGTGCTCAGGATTCTTTCCTGGCCTTTTCTATTTAACACTATGGACATACTCTATGAGGCTGAGGGTAGGGAGTGCCATGCAGACACAGACCCTCCCCGGGAATGTCCACTGTGGCATGCCTGCAAGGCTTTTGTCGCTGGGAAAGTGGAGTTAGCAAGGCTGTAGGATCCACCTAACCCAAATGAGCTGATCCATGGCAGTAACGTATGAGTCTGCTTTCTGTCTGCAGTAAATGCAAAGAGGGCCTGGCTAAACCACAGTGACAGGGGGTTAAGCTGGGTCAGATTTCCTCCCATGTGCCATGGGGTAGGAGCATGCACTCAATTACTGTGCTCCAGCTGATGCTCAGTGTATTTATTGCTACAATATGCTGATCATATGTCTGAGCCTCAAGAAATGATTAACATTTCTGGTTTGATTAAGCGAAGGTCCCTTTTGAAGCTGCAAATGATGCCGCTACAATCTATCAAGCAAATATGTATTTATGAATATTTAAAAATGCTAGTTATGCAAATGTGCACTTAGGGAATTTAAAAATACATGTAATTAATCTCTTAGGGGTTGCTGTGATCTGTTGAGTGAATACATATCCAAGGAGAATGATCAAGCCAACAAGCCAACAATGACTACTACAGAAGGATACTCAGTTGTATCTCCCTTCTCCCCAGGTGATGGTAACACACAGTGGTTCTGGAGCAGACAGTTATCTTATGTCTTCAGTCATTTCTCTTCTAGGTTGCAATAGCTTGAGCTGGCTGATGAAGCATTCCCTGCCACAGCCACACCTAATCAGGGCATTAAGACTCATTATGAAATCATTTCTGAAAAAAAAAAAAAAAAAAAGAGTAGGCAGCATCTTTTCTAGTTTAAATGTTTGTGTTCACATCCTTCATCCCACCATTCACTGCAGACAATGTTCTCAAAGGTACTCAATGTTTATTTTTGTAATGTCTGACCCCACAGCACCCCACTCTCTGGTGGAATCCTCATCCCCAAGCACATGTGATGCCCAAGGAGCGTGGATTGTCTAAAGAAAGAGGTCCTGGAAACCAGCCAAGTTGGGATTCACTTATGTTAGCAAAGACACAAAGGAAAGAGATGGTGCTTAAGGTATATAAGGGTTGTTTCCATTACTTAACAGCTTAGCTCCCATGCTTACTCCTGTATCTTGGTCCCCTTGCCACCCTTACTACATATATATATAACTTGACACCCAGGATCTTTTTTGTAGAAGTCAACAAGATGAAACACGAAAACAGTAATAGCAGAACAGACATAGCTTAAGAGGCTAAATAGATCAGCAGTGTGTGTCTGCTGGCCAGTTGGCATTCACACACTCACGAGCTGTCCGGCTGCTCTCTCGTGACTTCCCCCTAAGCCTTTCAGCCTGTTCTTGTGGAGTGAACAAATGGCTCTAGCAGCCACATGTGGTCTCTGGGCTATACAGTGTAAAGGTCCATTGAAGAAATCTGGTATTTTTGAGACTTCTTTCCATTTGCTGAATTTCACTGAAATTAGGTAATGGATTTAAAACTTATTGAGGGCTGGAGAGAACTAGCAAGAACATACACGCGTAATATATTCTTGGAAGACTTTTGTACAATTTTCTCAGAAGATAGTATTTTAAAAAGTATCTCTGCATATAAATCTCCTTGGTTACTTACGTGGCGATCTGTAGGAGATTCTCCTGCCTGAGCTGGAGCAGACTAAACACATCACCTCTTAAGCTTTGGGTCATTCTGAGGTGGACCTCTAGCTAGAGCTGTTTCACTTCTTCTTTGCTTATTCCATGTCAATTGGTGATTGGCTCTATAATCTGCTCAACAGGACTTTCATCCGAGATACTGAGAATCAGACCGTCCTCATAACCCATTTGTGCAGTGTTCAACAGGCAAGATTAAGAAAGTCTCACGCCATAATTCTCCACAGACAATGGTTCACCGTGTTACTTAGGTCAAAGAGAAGGACTTGAACATGAGGGAGGATGCTTTTGACTGCCAGGGTTCCATTCTTCCTGCCTGCTGGATGAGTAGCCTTCACCAAGAGATGCTCTGAGCACACATTTAAGGTTTGACCAGGGAGCCTCTGCCCCATGACTGGAGCCAGCTCAGCACCCATCCTGTGTGTATGCTTAGGATTTGATTTTCTGGGTTCAGTAGCCATGACTTTCAAGTCACCAAGGAACTTTGTTGAAATAGCTTTAGATTCAAGGCCTCACGCATAATTGCAGTAATGGTGGGAAAGGCACCATGGCAAGTATTGCTCTCCTATCTCCCCGGCTTTCACGCCATGCCTTTTGCCTGCTTATCTTTGGTCCATATAGGCCTCTTCCTTGGAATAACCTCCCATGAAAACTCTGGGTTCACAGGATTTGTGACTCATTCTGGCATTAGGAGTGTGCCCTGGCCACAAGACTTGCAGAAGATTCAGCCTGCAGCAGGCCAGCATCCCTGGGGGTCCCTGGCATCTACCGCTGGCCTGTCCATGCAGTGTATCAGCCTGTACTACTCACAGGCTCCAGCGGTTAGGCTCCAGCACCGGAACCCAAGAAAATGAACAACTGTTTAGTCAGCACTGACTCACACCCAGAGGATAACGCTGAGCCCCACATATTACACACTGTCAACTCTGTATAACCAGCATAGCTGATTTTTTATTTATTTCACTTATCAACTGAGACAAGCGGTCAATTCCAACTCCAGACTTGCCAGAATAAAACAGAAAGCAGAAAAGAATCAGCTGAATTTTCAGTGACAAAACTGAGAATGCAGTACAAGCATTTAAAAACAATTGCTTTGAAAGCATGGGAGCTGGGTCCATTATTTCTGGAAGTCAGAAGTACATCAGGATCCTCAAAAAGGCATTTGAACCAGCTACAGAACTGGGATACAGAGAATAAGAGCAAAATTCATCCTCATACAGATATCTAGGGCAAATTTGGGCTGCACGGGAGCCCACATAATCCTGAGTACTCTCCATCGCACATGTGGTAACGCCAGCACTTACACCTGTGGTAGCCACCCCAGGCAGAAGCAGTGATGGTCCCAAAGCAGGTTCAGGAAATGTAAGGGCAGCTGGGTACCAACGCAATGCAGCAGACAATACTATGGACAATTACATTCACTTAGCAATTCTTTTCCAAAAGCAAGTAAAGGCAGCACAGCCTTTCACAAAACAGTTGGTGAAATCTAGACCTAGGGCCAGGCTTATGCAGAGAGGTGAAGTTCAGCCTTTAAGGAACAGGCACTAACATCATAGGTACCTTTATTAGTCACATCTGAATCCATTACTACCACACTTGTGACCACAGGAGCAGCAAATGCAGCTCTAAACCCTACCTGGAGATCTGATCAGTGTGAAAGGGACCAATGAACTTCACCATAGCTCAGCAGAACTGACTGAAGTTTAGGAAATATCAGCCTGTTTCTAATTTCAGACTTCAGTGAGAAAAGGCAAAATCAGGACCATTATGTTCAGCAGTGCACTGACTGACATTTTCGTATGTTAAGTTTCAGTCACAAAACCACTTATCTCTAGTGGAAATATTGACACAGATATGAACAGCAACACTAAATACTTTCAGAAAAGCATTTTTGTTCCTGAGCTTAAGACCTACTGTTTCAAGTGGCCACAACTAGTAGTTCTCTTAAGCAAATTAAGTCCAATTATCTGATGTCTAAATTATAATCCTCTCCCTCCTCAGCTCCATTTGCAGCAATTTTTAGCTGCAAGAGCAATAAGTTACGCACACTTACCCAATTATAGATAATGATCTTTATAAAGAGCTGCTAGAATATGCTAAGCATCTTAGCATAAACATACCCATTCATTTTTACAGCAAGAGTATGGTAAAGCCTAGTGATCACGGTAAATAGTACCCCTGTGGAAGCAATCTGAGCAGTACAAAATATTGTCTTATCAAATGGCCTACCTCCTCCCTTTCTTCCATCCCATCGGCTGCAGGTGTTTTTTCCCAGCTCAGAGACAAGATCTCAGTCCATCCCTCACATCAGCGGTTTTTAGGAAAGTATCATTTATTGCCTCTGGTTTGTAATGCTTTCTCTCTTTGTTGCCATGAGGCCAGCCAGTTTGAAGATCCATTTTGTCCCAGGTCCCACACTGGTCACACTGTTAGATAAAAATTAGTGACCAGATTCTTCTTCTAGGGCAAGTGAAAGGCACCACTTGTTACAAAAGGGCCAGATTTCCTCAGTATGACTGGGACAGGCAACGTAGTAGACCTCCAGTCCTGCCCACCACTCTTCCTTCCCTTCCTTGATCTTTGTAGTCTGATTCTGGACACTGATGTCACATAAAAATTAAATAACAGGTGAATAAATCCTTTTGGTACTCAGTGATTGTGGGTGAAACTATATCTGCATCGTACCCCGTATACTGAAATTTACCCTGTGCATTGCAGATTTTTCCTCACAGAAGGGTTCTTTTTACTAGGGACACGTAAAAGGAAGAGATCTCCTATCCACTTGTAAAACTAGGGTCCTGAGCCCAAACATGGTGGTTGTGGATCTGTGGGAGGCCATGGTCACATGAAGAAAGCCCTACCTCCAAGCAGCCCTATGTCCCAACAGTGCTCAAGGCACAGCCCTGTATCCCTGTGATGTCCAGGACCCTTCATCTACTGCTGCTCTCCAATCTGCAGCAACCCCACAGCTAAAGCAAAAGGCTCCCCAACAGCAGTAAACTTTCCAGGTAACTTCAGGGAGCTGGAAAGGGAGAGGATAAATGCATTGTAAATACAGATTCCCCAGCACCTGGGCAGTGGAGCAGGAGACTATCCTGACATTAAGATCACACCTTTGCCTCTCCTGACATTGCATCCTAGGAATTCAGGAGCGAACACTGCCAGTTGTCAGGATGGTCTGTGCCACACTTTCCAGCCCTCCCTGTATGACAAAACCAACTTTATCTCAAAGAGTAGCTACTGGAAAGACAAGCTCTCCTCTTGCCAACATGAACTCCCCCTTGGCATGTCTCTGAAAAACGGCTATGCTGCTAATAGAGAGCTAAAAGGAGCTGAAATACAGCCCTTGCGTGAGCAGGAACAGCTACCGAGGGCCTGGGGAGGTCTTTTGGCCGATTTTGGAGGACCCAGCCCCTAACGTGTGGTCTAGAGCACACACACTTTTTCACATCTGAGGACCAGGTCTGCAAGCTCTGGGGAGGCAGGTTGAACAGCAAGTACATTTCCTCCCCTCGCTGCCAGCAGACCTGAAAAACCACAAACCGCGGGGCTGGGAGGGGCTGCGGGAGAAACCTCTTCACAACAGAGTGGTCCAGCATCTGCGTCTGACGCAAGAGCCTCCTGAGAGAGATTGTACTGGCCAAAAAGTTTCTGCCAGAGCCGTCTGTGCTTTTGCAGCTTTGACAGCACTGGGCTCACCCCCCTGAGAAATTATTCCTGCTTTGTATCTCTGTGAAATAACAAAAGAGAGGAAGCCTAGTGCAGATCCCAGTTCCCAGCTCTGTGCTCATTCCCATCAAATCGCCAGTGCCTGCCTCGGGATTTTAGGCAATAGGGGCATGACAGCAGCCTGCAGTAGTAAATTTTGCTACGCTAGTGATCTAGTAGAAACAGAAATACCTGCGCAGGGCGTTGTGAGAACCATCACATGGAGCCCTTGAAAGATGTATTTCCTGAGTTGTTGAGGGTCTGTATCTCTTGAGAATACAAATAAGCCACTTCTATCAGGGGAAACACATGAGGGAAGCACCTTTGCTGCTGTCAGGAGCAGAAAGAGATGCAGTAATAAGAGAAAATTAGAAAATGGCTCCATTAAGGCCTCAGCTGTTTGATACTGCCAAATTAAAAGGTCTAGTCAGAGAAAGGCATGATGCTAAAACAAAACTGCTTCAAGAGGTCAATCCCACGCTTGGGAAAAGCAGTAGAGATGAAGCTGTTACAAAAGAAGTACGTCTGGTGAAGGACCTGCTTCTGCATGTGGTACATTATCTGTGTGAATATCAGCTTCGATGCAAACTCATATGACAAATTACTGTACAAAACCTTTCGTAACGTAGAGGTGAGGTTGCAAGACTGCTATCTTCACCGGCACAAACCTCAACGCTGTGGACAAACCCATCTCACGGCTGCTGTTTGCAGCCTACAGCCAGAGCCTCTTCATCATCTCTGTACAAAACAACCATACAACGTGTTTTTAGGAAAGTCACACTAATAGTGTGCAGAACGGATGAGCGCGTAGCTGGCGTGCTGGGTTATGAAGACTTCCTGCCGCTTACCCAGGAAGGGCATGGTCTGCAGGTGTCACGCAGGGTGAAAAATAAAGTGCAGCTCCCAATGATTTATTCCCAGTTACCACTTTGACTTTCAAGGTTTGTACTAGTGAAAGAAGCCACGTTGTATTTATATGGAAATGTATATGTCTAGAGAATACATGGGATAGTAGAAAAAAGTAGCATCATATTATTTTGGGCAGGCAGAGTGCAACTGAAGGTACACACACACACACACAAAGCCCCACTCCTTGCAGTGACAGAGGAATGGACAGGCCTGTTTCTAGCACTGCTGGAAACAACCCTTGAAGATGCATCTGCAGTGCCTTTGCATGACTGACCTTTGCATGTCCCAGGTATGCAGAAAGCAGAGACCTCAGCCAGCTGCTCACCGTAGCAACTCTGTGAGAATCACCCAAGAACGGCCTCAGCTGGGTGGATTTAACTGTCAAGAAAAAAGTCGTTTAGAGCAACAGCACTAACTCTCTCCTGCACAGAAATTTATTTGTCCCATTTTATAGATTAAGAAACACAGAAACAGAAAAGGGCTGTGATCCACCTGACCTAGAGTCAGACCTAGCACCCATCCCAATTGGCAAAGAGCTTGCACTACCCACTCCCTTGATCCAAGACTGAAGGGAATACACCAGCAGAACCAATTTTAATAGTGTCAGCCAGGAGATATTCTCTGGTGAACGCATACAGACGTACATTTTTCAGTGCCTGAAAGTGCAGATCTTCTACCAGATGGGCTCTGTTAAGTCATCTGAAATACTCAATTAAATAAAATCTTGATTAAATGAAGCTTTCCATAAAATACTTCCTTTGCATAACTAGGAACTGTGAAGGGCTTGTTCTCTTCTGTGTGCACAGGCCTCTTGCTGCAGAGATCCAATAGGTATTAATGATCCTATTGTTGACAACTATTTGCTATAGACCTAACCTGGAACAATAATTCTTACAATGTCCTTGAATAGTTTCACCACAGAGCTCATTCTTTACTTTCAATCACTAATCTTTTTTTGCCCAGTTAATACTATGCTGTGCAGAAAAGGTGGTGTGTCTAATTTGTGTAATTACTACAAGTATTTATGAAAATGGTGTTTTAATGAGATCAAGGCACAGTGGGTCAGGTCCTCATCTCCAAGGCCAAGGCTGCAGAGCAGAGTAATGTCTGTTTTACTAGGCAAAATCTAAGCTAGCAAGATGAGCTGGCAGCATTGTGCACAGGCATGATAAGTTTTCTGCCTTTTATCCTGTCTTTTTCAAAAGAAAAGCAAACCCAGCATGTTCTTCTAACAAGCTGAAAGAATACGGAAGTTGTTCTATAGGGGGACACATCAATGGGCACTATATTTCACCCAGGGACAGCAAAGAATTTGGCTTCATTACATCATGATCAGTGGAGAGGATGAAATAATTTTATCTACTTCTAAGCATAGTTTTCATCTGTCTTAGCCAACAGATCAAATGGAAGCAAAGGAGCAGCACCCGCAGTGATTTACAGACTGCTGATGATATCAAGTGCGATTGCTCAGAGCAAGAAGGCATCCCCAGCTGTGCTGCACTTTCCTGTTACGATGCCCAGAGCAGCACCCTCCCAGCCTCATTCCCCGGCCACCATCTATTTACCCAGTCTCTGGAGACTCCTCAGCCTACCAAGTGAGCATGTCCCTTGCTACACCAAGTGGAAAAGTTTGCAAGCACTCTTACTTTGTGCTCTCTGGTCGTGTCTACCCTCGCACGGGTATCTCCAACCGAGACGTAGAGCCAACAGAGACCATGCAAAACTGTGCGGCATAATCCACGCAGTTGCATGAATATCTTGTAGCCCAGGAACCCCATGCCTTCAGGCCTATGCAAAATATCTTTAGCACAGACAAGATGTGATCATGGTCTAGCTACATCTGGAATACTGGGGCATATTTTGGCCCTTCTGCCTCAAAAAAGTATATAGCAGAATTGGAAAGGGTAGAGTGAAGGACTGATATAAAGGCAAAAAACCAAAGCAATTTCTATATAAACAATAGCCAAGGAGACAAGAACACTTCAGTCCAGAGAAACTGAGACTAAGGGAGAATATGACATCATATGTAATGACATGTATCAAATCCTGAGTGGTACGGAGAAACCAGGGAAATTTTCTTCATTTATCCACTCATAAGCAAAGAACTATGGAGCATTTTACAAAACTAGCAGATGGCAGATTCCAAACAAATGAAAGGAAATACTTCACAAACACACACAGGGTTCAGCTGTGCTCCTCACAACTGACTACTGTGGATGCTAAACAGTTTAAAAAGCAACGGAACAAGTTCACAAAACTTGTGAAAACTTTGAGAGCTTATGAAAAAGAAATAATCTATTTGCAGCTATTAAGTACAAGGCGACTCCCCTCCCTCCCATCTGAGAAAGTGCCTAGACAGATACCTGTTGGAAGTCCCAGGAAAGCGTGCACTTGCCCTTTGTATCCTCGTCCTTAGGCGCCCACTCTGAGTCTGCTGGGGAGAATTGCATGCCTACCTTTGGTCTTACCCCTGCAGACACTCTTGGGGTGCTTCTCATGACACACAACTCTGATGTCAGACCCTTAGCGAGCTGGCAGCCCATCACCTATGGGAGTCATACAGCCCTGCAAGAAATCCCATACCCTCATCTTCATCTGGAAGAGCTATACAGAGGATCACAGTTCTGGGAAAGCCCTTCACAGCCACCATTGCAGAGAGATTACCCATGTGTCACAGTGGGGTACAGGGCGAAGAGGGGACTGTGCTAGGTAAAAGGAAATGCTGAGGGACACTTATTACAGGGCAAAATCTACACAGCAGATCACTAACAAGCAGGATCCCAGCCCCTCAGCTGCAGCAGGCAATAAAAAGCAACAATTACCCTTCACAAGGAGCATGATCCCAGATCCACACAGGCCCTCTGACAGCGCAGCAGACATCAGAGGGGCTGCCATGGGGACTCAAAAGGTCTCTCTTAGAGCCATCCACTGGAGAGGGAGAGGGAACACCGGGGCAACCCTTGGGGACACCTTAACCAGGGCACTGCACGTGTGGCCAGTTACTCTGATTACAGCTCAAGCATGTTAACAAACTGCATCTGTTCCTAAAGTTCTCCATTTATTTCCTAATTGTCTTGATGTGTAAGCCTTATGTGTTACCTTACACGTAAGATTTAGTTTTGCGCCTGCTGGCAAAGCTTGTTTCCATTAGATGTTGCTTCACCATAGGTAACAATAAAGGACCTCAGAAGGAAGGTGCTGAGCTGCATCAACTTTAATTCACTTAGAAGGAGCTGAGCTGTGATTCACAATAAGCCGGAGGTGATGGCAAGTGCATAAACATTGGAAAGAATGTGTTTTCTTTCCAGCACAAATCACTTCACTTGACTAGGTCTCTGTCAGCCTCATTTACAGAGGTGAAAATATTTACCCTCTTTGGATATCTACAAACACAAAAGCATGAGATAAGTGCTAAGTATTAGCTGAGGGATTGTAACACTTCAGAGAGACATCGCCACCATGCTGGAAATTCCTTTAGCAATGAGGAACAGACATCGCCATCAGTAGAGAAGAAAAACATAATTCCTTCTCATTCACTCACTGCAAGCATAATTGTAAATTACCTTTGACCAGATGACATGAGAGGAAGAAATGCTGTTTTTACGGTTGGACTTGATGATCTTTGAGGTCTCTTCCAACCATAATGATGCTATGATTCTGTGATTCTAAAGTTGTTTAGAAATCAGTGTCACTAGCCCTAAATGCTCCAAATGGTTGTTTTTAAACTGGGGACAGTAAAATTACAGTCCTTGCCATGCACATCAGCAATGACAGATAATGTAACTAAACAGCTTCTATCACACTCCTGCAAATTAAATGCCAGTGTTCTGAAAGGGATGGGTTTGTATTCCATCAATAAACAGCCACAGGGCAATTAATTACTGAGCATACACAATAGAAGAATTCCCCTTCTCTGCAGGCAGATGGTTTAAAATATAGACCCTGCACTGCTACTTGAAGGTGCACATCCTAAGACCTCTGACGTTCTGTCCATTTATGCCAATGGAAAGTCTATCCAATTATAATCAATGTGACTATCACTGTTTGAGTGTTTGTAAAACGCAAACACAGATACCACAGGTTGGAGGAAATTGCAAGTGAGCCATAATAATGATTAAGTAACTGAGCAACCTCTTGATAAGTTCCAAGTAATTTAGTTTTCCCTAGGGTCACATTGTTGGGTCCATACAGTGAGCAGCGCCGGCAAGACGGCGAGGGGCTGGCTGGGAGGGCAGCCATCCTGCAGCTCGGCTTGTGCATGCAAACAGAGTTTCTGGAACATTCATCTCTTTAGCCACACTTCCACTGAGCTCCTTTTTTAAATCTACATTTATGTTACATGCTCCTGCCAAAAAAAGCAGCTGACACATGATGAAATTTTAAATAATTCTATTTGCGCTCTGACTACAGGGAACATTCATCTCTTTAACCACACTTCCACTGAGCTCCTTTTTTAAAGCTACATTTATGCTACATGCTCCTGCCAAAAAAGCAGCTGACACATGATGAAATTTTAAATAATTCTATTTGCGCTCTGACTACAGGATTTGTCCTGCCCTGCGTTACTTCGCTTGGTAACTCCATAGAAGTCTTTTATTTTGGTCAGTTCCTGTAAATAAGGATCTGGGGAGGGAGCACCTGGCTGCAGATCCCAGATCTGCCAAACTTTCTTCTTTTAAAGTGCTATTTTTCAAGAATCAGGGAACATTGTGCTAAGATGAAGAGTGACATTGACTGACTTCTTTATATTGAAACTACTTTGTGGTCCTGTTATGCAGATTAAGGAACTAAGTCTTAAAGTTGGGTTGCAATTTAGCTAGGAGCAACCATGCACACAGAAATGAGCATCTGGAAAAACCTGATTAGCATCTGGAAAAATGTGGATTAGCATCTGGAAGTGCCTACACTGCCACGTTTCTCTGACACAACCCGGTCAAATGTCAGTGCCTGCGTAGCACTGCTCTGTGTGCACAGAAATAACTGCACAGGACCTACACACAGACCTATCAGACAATTTCAAATGTCTGTCACATCATAGAGAAGTACCCAAAAGGATGGAAGGAAGGAAATGGGTATCCAAGCACAGGAGGGATTCCCTTCTCAGTGAAATCAGGTCCCTGGAACCATCATCTTCAACACCCAAGTGCACCTTCAGGTGCTAAATACTCCTGCAACTCTGATCCAAAATGAACTTCAGTCCCTGAGGATGACAGCTTCACAAGTGCTGTCCTCATCTTCGTCCCCAAAATAACCAGGTTCTACTTCATCCATTTTAAGGGTCATATGTTCTCCTTAAAAATGTCTCTTAACCTGCAGGAATATAGCAGTATCCCTGTAACTCACCTCACATTACATGCAGCCATAGCAATGAGATAGCAAAGCCTTCCGGTTTTAACCACAGCCCGCCAATTAATGGTGTGTAGGCAAACATAGTTCAGAAGCAAATGAAGTTTTAACCAAAGGTTCTAATTGCCACTGTGTCATTTTTCTAAATGGGAGAGAAGTGAGTACCATAATTTGAATCTAATGTAGTTTTCCATATTTTTCGTGAAAGAAACCAAATATTTGGCTATGAAAGTGGATCTGATCTTTCAAAAATGACCTGAGTGGCTTTTTTTTTTAATATTAATGCTGGTCCCTCCCCACCAGCACTGAAGTCAAACATGGGGAGACTGCAGCTGATTTCAGTAAACTGAGGTTAACCCAGTGCTACCTGCCTTTGAAGACCCAGCCCAGAAGGTCCTCCGCATGCACAGGTTGTGCAAAATCAGGGCCCAAATAGCAGAACTTCAAAGTGGGAAGGAAGTAGGTGAAGAAGAGACAGCAGTGAGTTTTGACAAAAGGGGAAGTATCAGTCTGTAGAGAAACTACTAACAGAATAACTCAGGGAGCAGCCTTGGCCTCATCTCGTTTAGCATTTTTTGCATGTGACCTTGATATACAAAGTGAGTGTACTGTTGATATTTGCTCATAGCATAAAGGAGACAGGTCCCATTTTTCTAGGGGAGGCATGCAAAGCCAAGAACTGGAGGAGCGAGGTGACTGGAGACACAAAAATGGAATGAAATTCAAAGCTACTCGATACAAGTTCATCTGTTCATGGAGTAATAGTGAGAGCTGTTACCATAAGCTGAGAACTCTTTAACTGGAAATGACTGAGGAGGAGAAGAAGCAGGGAGCTAATTATTGGACGACTTAAGCTACCAAGTGATGCAACTGCAAGAAAAAGGAAATGTGATCCTAGGATATGTCAGTCAAGGTACTTCCAAAGGAGACAGGTAATTGTTGTCATGGCATAAAGCAGTCGTGCAATGTGGAATGGCAATAGCATACAAATGGCCATACTAGTTCAGAACAAGGGTCCTCCTAGCCCATAACCCTTTCTTCAACAGTGGCCAGAGTAAGAACAGGAAGAATAAGAATAGGACAAGCACATGCAAGACTTCCCTCTGATACTCTCACAGCCTCGAAACATTTTCAGCTCAGGGGATTTCCTTTGCTACTTGTGGTTTGACTATTAAGCAACCCACAATGGATTTTTCTTCCAAATGATTCTCAATCTACCCTTGAGCCGGTGTAAATTCCTTGAATCCATTGTGTCCTTCAGCAAGGACTTCCTCACATTTACTGCTTGTCACATGAAGAATCACCTCCTTTTTTTGTTTTGAACCTAGTTCCTAGTAATTTCATCATGTGGCCCCTAATTCTTATGCGGGGTGAAATAAGGAACAGTCAATACACATCAACCTTTTCCCAGAGTTTGTAAACCTCTATCATATCTTCCCAAGTGACCTCTCTTCCAGGCTGAACAGTCCCCATGCATTCAGTCAGTCCGTATCCCTGCTGCCCTACTCTCAGTTTCAATACACCCTTTCAAAGTGAAGGAGAGTAGGACTACATTGAGTATCAAGGCACGGTCAACTTACAGGTTTAAACAGTGCCATAAATATGTGTTCTAAGTTCTGCTCCTAATAGTTCCTACATTTGATGTGGATGGGGATTTTTTTGCTTTCTGATGAGTATAAAAACCGATGTTTGCATGTCTAAGTCAGTTATCCACATCCAACAAGCGTTAACTTCACCTTAAACAGCTACTGAAGTACAAAATCAGGCTAAGATAATGAATGACATGAAGAGTCCATCACATGAGTTGAGTTATAAAGCAAAGTTATGATTCCTCTCTGTACAAATCACTGAAAGCACCAGGTAAGGAGCAGAGTTATTGAGGATGAAAGGCAGTGGTAGGACAAAGATGTAAACTGGGTTTGGATGTAAATCAGACTTGGGTATATTTAGACTGGTGGTTAGAAGAAAGCCGGAGACTGGGAGACTCTGGAACAGCCTCTCAATAGAAAGGGGATAAAAAATAAAATTAGTTCCGAGATGGGGCACAGTCAGTTTGTGAAAGGATGATTGCCTGCAGCACCAGGAGATTCGTAACACAGGAAGGCCCTACCTAGGTATGCATTTAATAACATACGAGGTGCTTCACACCAGCTCCCTCTCTGGCTCCATTTAGGCCTTCCCAAGGGTGGTGATGCTCACTTTCCTTTCAGGATGGAGTACGTTTCTTTGCACATAGGCACCCAGAGACCTACCAAAAGCATCCACAAAGAAGTGAAGGCAGAGGAAGCAAGACAGGCTGCAGAGCTTGCTGCTGGTTAGGGTTATAAGCCAATTAGCTTGGGCAGGTACACGGGAGTAAGAAACCTACATTAATCCTACCGCAGAGAAAAGTGGTGGGAGGAACAGGTTACATAATCCTTAACCATTTAAATAATTCAATACTTATTAAATACTTAAATCATTTAAGCAATTATTTATGGATTGACTAATCCCCTCATTTATTGCTCCTTGTGCAGACAATCTCAGAGTAACCATTACAGAATCACAGAATCGATGTGGTTGGAAGAGACCTCTGGGATTGTTGAGTCCAACCTTTGCCCTAACACCGCCATGTCAACTAGACCATGGCACTAAGTGCCACGTCCAGTCTTTTCTTAAACACCTCCAGGGATGGTGACTCCACCACCTCCCTGGGCAGCCCATTCCAACACCTAATGACCCTTTCTGTGAAGAAATGCCTCCTTATTTCTAGCCTGAACTTCCCCTGGTGCAGTTTCAGACTATGCCCTCTTGTCCTGTCACTAGTTGCCTGGGGAAGAGACCGACCCCCACCTGGCTACACCCTCCTTTCAGGTCGTTGTAGAGAGTGATCAGGTCTCCCCTCAGCCTCCTCTTCTCCAGGCTAAACACCCCCAGCTCCTTCAGCCGCTCCCCATCAGACTTGTGCTCCAATTACTGCCCCATTACTCCATTACTGCAAATACCTGAGCTTACAGTAGGTCAGATAACAGGAATGTGGAACTAGGCCCTGGGCGGACAAGGAAACTGTTTTGGTTTGGGATAAGGGGCTTTTTGGTAGGGGGGTGGTTTTTTTTTCACTGGCCTCAGCATTTATAAAACCTTAGACTGCCACCACATTAAAGAGAAAAAAAAAAAAAAAAAAAAAGAGCCTCCAGAAGTCTTCAGGCTCTCTCTTTTCCTTGCCACTCGATATATGACCAAAACATTAGAGAATACACGTTGGAAAGTTAACTAGTCAAAGTTACTATTGTATATACCGGCATAACACAGGCACATTTCAGAGAAGTGTAAGGCAACTTTAAGGCATTTCTTTTCTCTTGGGAAGTCAGAAAACTGGGAGGAGACATTTCCGTATGCTCAAAGAGATCCTGTCTCACAGGCAGGAATGGTAAAAATCTTCCTTACTAAATTGACAGTAGAAATAGCAACCCTGATTCAAAAGAGTGAGACCAGTCGTGTAAAACTCTCTTTACCTCAGCTGTCAAACAGCTGCCGGATTCTTTAATGTCATCGACAACCTCAGAAGATTCAGCCTAGTGCCAGAGTCATCCAGTCAAAATCCAGTGTCCAGAGGGAGAAAGATTCAGAGCTGATTTTTATTTTGTTAAATAATCTTAAAACATGAAAATATGAAATATGAAAAAGTATTGTAAGTTTTCTATAAGATGCATGGGAAAAAACGTGTGTAAAGATTGTTTAAAATTATTTATTTGATTACTTGGGTATATGCACAGTGCACAAATACATTGTATTCTCAACAAAAATATATTTTGCCCGTCACAGAAACACACAAACGTGGGTTTGATAACTACTCTCTGTATTTGTCTTTCAAGAGTAGAAGAGGGATGGATCACAACAGCAGCTGCAAAGTTTCAGAGGCCCAACTTCACACCACCCAGCTATAGACACCTCACAAAGAAGCCCCAGCTTTCACATAAATTAAGCGAGATGAGCAGAGAGCAATGCAGCCTCCCTAGAACACAGTCCCAGTAAATTAAAATTCTTGAAATCTTGTTTGGTGAAAAAAAAAAAGGAACAAAAAACCCCTCATGATTTCTCTTCTGTTCCCACTGGGGCCATGTCATCTCATCATCAAGAATAACAATAAAATCAATTCATTATGTTCCATTGAAGACAGCCTCAGGAGAGAGATCAAAGAATGAGAGGAAATGAAAGCTGACCGATTCTATCACCTTTGGAGTCAGTCCCAAAGATCTCAAATTAATTTAGATTGGTGGGGCAGTGCATAAAAGCTGGCAAGTCCTTTATCAGTGCAGAGCCTCTATACAAACCAGTGAAGTGCTGTTGTCTCCAGGGTTTTTCAATAAGCCAAATATTTTTGCGAGTGCTAAGTATTTCTTCCTTTGGCCATTTCAAGCTTATTATTGGAGGCGGGGCAGAATATTTTCACGTTTTCCTCTTGAATTCTACAGGGAGCCATCTCTCTCCTGAAAGACCCAGCAGTGACATTTCTGCGTGAAAACTCTTCTCTCGTAGGAGGTTACCGGCCATCTGCCCTTCCCGCTCCTGGCATCAGCCCTTGCCCACCAGCTGCCCCGGGACAGCATCCCAAGCCAGCAACAGCACCCACAGGAATCGGGGGCTGCCTGCAGGAATCTTTCTCTCTCCTCAAGAGAGGAAAGCAATTCCCCAAAGCTACAAGACACAGGGAGTTTGCCAGGGTTGCTGCAGCACAGAAACTCTCCGGGAAGGGGCTGCGACCCAAAAGGGCTGCTCACATGGGGAGTGGGGATGCCCCTGCCACCAGCTACAACAGGCAGCACAAAACTTGACCCCAGCCTCCCTTCCGTCATCCCTACCGGGGCCACAACAACTCCCAGAGCTGTTTATTTCTGTCCCTTTCCTAGGAATTTGACTTCAGACATTTGAGAACAGCCCTCTGAGCACTCGTTTCCCCTCCGGTCTTTCCTCGCAATGCCTTATTGTGTTTCATTTTCAAATCAGATCACCATTTCCTTTTCAGCCTTTGTTTTAATACCCAGGCCCTGGACTCCCAGACATGAGACTGGCTCTGTGCAACTGCCCTGCCTTATCCCAGGCCACATTTCACAGCATCTGTGGTACCACATGCCAGAAAGTGAGAGACAAGATCCTGACAGACATCTTCCCTTCTCTCACCTCCTTGGGAAGCGGTTACCTCCTGGAAACACCCAGTTAGTCAGTGGATCCCATTAGCCCTGGTGATTCAAAGCTGTGTCATCTGCAGCTGCAGACAGGCACTGCCTTCTTCCCCTCCACTGCGTACAGCTCTCCAAGTGGCATGAAGGTATTAAGCATCTCTGGCCTGGTTTCTTAACAGCCAGCAACGTGGAGACTCAGCCTACAAAGCTGGGGAATCTCCCTCAAAATGAGACATGCTTGATACCTTAACACCTTCTGCATGAACCATAGGATGCTTTGAACTGTGTGTTTCAGAGAGGAGATGAGCTTTAAAGAAGCTTCCAGGTAGCCAGGCATTCCTCACCATGTGATCAAGCCCCACCACCGAAACCAGGACCCTATGAAAGGACTCTCTTTTCAGCTGCTCACTGAACATCCAACAAACATTTAATTCCCTCATTCAATCACAGTTCTACATTCAGTAGGAGGTAAAAACCTCACAAAAAATTATATTTTATGGAACAGTTCCTGATCTTCCAACTTAACTTACCACCCGAGGACTCCCACAAGGATTCCCACAGGGACTGTACAAAGTTTGCAGCCAATTTTGAAGGCTCAGCTCTGAAAGAAAGCTGCTTTGAAGAACTAAGAAAAGATCCATTTATTGCCATCAAAAATCTGTAGCCTCTGCAAGCAGTTTGAAAACCGCCACTTTCTTTCACTAGCCCTCTCACCATGTTGCCTCACTGAAGGGCAGCTAATATTTGTGGAGGGTCTCCTTGCCTGCTATTTCTCAAAGCATGGTGGAAATACATCATGAATAAACCTAGACATGAACTGTGTGCTCCAAAAAAAGAAACTCTGCCCCCAGTCCATCTCTTGATCCACAGGCACTGAAATTTGCGTGCAAATAAAAAAGTTTTTAAAGTTGAGATTTTTTTTTTAACTGTCTGACAGCTGTTCCTGGACCTGAATGCGAGGAGTCATTTGTCTCGGCGTAGCTCTTGATGGATAGATCCACATGAACAAAATCACTTTCAAAAGTGAAGTGTAGTCAGGCGCTGGCAAGCTCAGAGGACAGAAGGGAAGAGAGACAGAAGGACTTTTCAACTGCTTTTCCTGGTGGTCGGTTCAGCTGAGTGTCAAAGTACAGTGACAGTCTAAGGAAGAGATGCTCTCACTGACGCATGCCAGCCTCGCCTGTAAATAAATAAAAGGCATCATTTTCCTCTGCTATGAATCTAGCACTTTTTACCAATGCTAAATTGATTTAAAACCTTCCAAAGGAAAGCCTCAATGTTTAATTTCTCTGGCTAGTCTTAGATTCTTGGCCCTACTTTTATTTTCCGTAACATCCAGATTATTTCTTTTGACGCTTGTTATCCTTCAAAAATGATATTGTAATTAGATCATGACACTTTACAACTATCTCCAAACTTAAATATTCCCTTTCATTTAAGACAGTTTATGTGTAAATTTCATAAGATTCTGAACAATGTTATCTTGAAAGTACACAGTGTTCAGAGCCAGGGTGGAAGGAAAATAAACTCATAGAAAATAAAAAGCAATTGAAACTTCTGCTCAAAAACTCAAATTAAACTCTTTTGATCCTCCAGAAAAACTTACTTGATTTTATTTATTTTCCCACTCTTCTCTGCTTCCTCTGCTCGGACCAGGAGGGAAATACTGAAATACCGCGTGAAAAAACTATTTTTTTACTGTATTTTCAGCTCCGTGAGGACTGGAAAATTAAAGAGAAAGCAGTGTGACCTGAAAGTGATCTCAGTTCATCCACCTCAGGAAAGCTGTCTGATTAAGGGCCGTTATGTAATATATTATCTGAAATATGGATCTGTCCATTTCAAACTGGTGCGATGCCACAGACTCACCAAGGATCACTCGCTGCTATAGCCAAATTCATTGCTCCCTAAATTCCTTTGATTTCAGCCTCACATAGTTCACCATCAAATACTTCTCTCTCTCCTGTTTTTTCCAGAGTGACTGTGGCCTAAAACCAGAAGACTTTGCTTTCTTTTCCCAGTTCAATTCATCTGCTGAGGAAACCTCTCCAAAAGCAAGCAAACTAAATAGCAGCTGGCTTTTAAAGACATAAGGTTCATGCTCAGCCTCTGGTCACCCCCAAATACAGTGACTGCTTGGGAGTTTGGTTGGCACCTCTCTCGAACTGCTGGCTGCCAGCCTTGGGGGCCCCTTTCCACACCAGCATCCAGGGGTGCATCCATACATTTCCCCCTTGAGTTTCTGTATGGGCCAGAGACAGGTCCTAGCCTTGGCTTCACAAAGCTGCATGACCAGTCATGTAAATACACCTTCAAGATGCTGAATACGGGAGCAAATGAATGCAGGGGAAGGAATCTCTGAGCTGCTCTCACAAAAAGTCACAAGAAGAAGCGGCAGGGAAAAAAAAAAAACAAACATGCAAGAATAAATATCGGAACTATCTCCAGTAATGTTGCCACTGCCTTTGCATACTACTGGCACCAAATTTCTGCAAACCAGAGCCCCCTCCAAACCAGAGAGCGATGTTATGGATAGGGTTATACAGAGGTCCCAAGGCAGCAAGACAAGCAACGGAGTCACAGGGGAGGTTCCTTTTACTACAGACGTGTTATGGGGTCCAACCACAATCACCTGCAGACTATGTGACCTACCTGATCCTGCTGCTACACAACGGCCCACTGTGCAGGACAGGACTCAGATTTTATGTTCATGTTCTGGGTAGATAACCTCTACCTAACCTGCTCAAACTGCCATCTAAACCACAGGCTTGCCGAGTAGGCTTGATTTCCCTGAAGTTTCAGACTTTACACTCAGGCTCCCAACCCTCCCATCCTCACATCTCAACAACCCCTAGCCCATAACAAGGCATCTAGAAGTCAGCATTGCTAGAGTCTAAAAGGACACCGAGGACGTTTCTTAACATGCTAAGGAGAGAAGAGACTTTTCTTTACCATTGGTGTGCTCAACTTCTAAGAGCCCAAACCAAACTCCTGAGACTTTTAAAACTGCAGAGAGTTTAAGGCACTTGGCTTTAGAACAATCACCAGAGAAATCTGTTGATTCAGTGATTTGTTTCATGTTGATTGGTAGGTTTCAAAGGAGATAAAGATAACTCTCCTTTTTGGCACATTTTGCAGGGGAAAAGCAGCTTTCTTGGGCCTGCCTGTGAAACTGTCCTTCCCCCTTCAAAGCAGACTGCCTTCAATAGCCAGTTGCCAGGGTTCGTTGCTCAAACCACAAGACGTTCCTCTGAAATCGCTTCTTCTCCCCCAGTCTCTGTGTTCACCCAGGCGTGTTCTGGAGAGTAGCCCTGCAACAAAGAGGTAATGACAGCCCAGGAGGACTCACAAGATCAGCTTGAACTCACCTAATCTCCCCACAGTCAAACAGCTACAGTGTCCCAGTGCTCTGTACTGTGATCCATACAGTGGTTTTCACGCAACAGCAAGAAGAACAACCAAGTCCGTGCCTCATTATGAGACACACTACCAAGTGCTCATGTACTGCATTTCTTAAACCCATGGGAAATGTTGATTCAGCCTGTACCCAATGTAAAACTTGGAGTATCAAAGAAAAAAAAAAGTTAAATAAAATCCTCAAGTATGTTATCTAAACACTAAGAAAAACAAGCAGTACTCTTTCAGGCAATTTTGGAGAACTTTTCTGTGAGATTCAGGTTGCTCCAGGGCCATCTGGCTTCAGAAACGAAGAATCAATTCAGGATAAATCCACAAGCATCTTACCTCAAGGGTCAAAAGAAGTGACTGTTACCAGGCTCTTCTGAAAGTCTTCCCCTTTAAGCCCTCTTTGTCTTAGTCCAGACTAGTCTCTAGGAGCAAACACATGGTAATAGCATTAATCCTGTTCTCTGTTGAAGAGGTTTGTTTCCTTCCTCCACTGATACCCAGTACAACTCCCAACATCAATGTACCACCAGTAGGAAAGGCTGCAAATGAGCAGAAGTGCCAGAGGCTTCATCTCTTCTCACCTTTCAGGGCACTGGGATACTCCTCAAAACATGGTCCCACACCTCCCAGGTTGAGTACCTGTCTGAGGGAACCCTAGCTCCTCTCTTACTTTTCCTCTTCTGGAAAAGCAGTTCATACTGGGCGGAAGCTCATCCAGGCTTAACTCTCCCAGTTTAAAACTTGGCAACACTTTGGGGTGTTCTACGAGTAGGTCAGAGGGACTAAGTGGAGACCTTGTACAATTCAACTAAATGCAATTAAAATTTTTAAAAGTGTGAAAACAATAGAAGTGCAAAGTTCTCAGGAAATAAATTGGCCTCTTTCTTCTACTGTAGAGGAGTTAAAGGGGATTCTCTTTTCAGTTAACGATGGTAATACACCCAGTATGTCCCAGGGTCAAAATGCTCCTTCAGTTCCCGCAAATACAAGATGGAAAGAATTTCATGAGACATTATCAGAAAGAATTTACAGTGAGAAAAACACTTACTTCTTCCATTTGTTTTCATTCAGACTTGACTTGTCACTAATAATTATGACAGAGGATGTGATAAATGTCCGCTCAACATTTGTAAGAACAATATGCTTTACCCAAACATGAGAACACACAGGAAAAAAAGGCTAATCATAAACTAATTATTTCTTTCACTAATCATTACTGCTCTGAGTCACTGTTTCTATGAATTGCCTCACTTTTTTTCCTTCAGGAATGAAGCAAAGGAATATTTCAACCTTGTTTTGTTCCTTACGTTGTATCTTTTTCTTTTCATGTTCTTATGTACTTTATTTCTCTGTGATAGAAGTATGTTGATGTTCCAAAACCTACGTTTTAATTTTCCAGCCTTCATAAATCTATTTAATGGCTAAAAGCAGCTAAAATACCATAATGCTAAACCTGACTGTGTTTTTATTCACATAAAATGTAGTTCCACTTTCTTACCACTTTCTTACCACTCCTGAATGACAAATAAATACAATAGTTTCAAAGTCTTGACGCTCCCTCCTGCCAGGAGAATGAAAGTCACACCAACAGCCCTGGAGAGCAGGTACCACAGGTAGAAAAGAAAAGTGGTGAGGAAAACGACACAGGCTGTGTTGTCTGAGTCAAACATTTTCTTCATGAACTGTTGAGGTTCATTCATCAACAGGACTATCTAAACCAGCAAAACTGAACAAATGCTTTGAGGTGTTGTAATTACCAAGAGAGTTTCACAGACACAGAGAACCTGCGCTTCTTTTGGGTACATTCTGTAGAGCTATGTGGACTCTTGAACCCATCTCCATGCTGTCCAGAAATGGGAGCATGTATCATGTTGGACACCTTCCGGTTTTTGTGCTGGGAAGTAGGGTTTCTGCATATCTTAGGATTTCATCTTGAAAGATAAATTCTAGATCCTGCAACTAACTGTGTAACTGCTATGGTACTGAGTGCTCTCACCTTCTCTTGACTTCCTAAAAAGTGCAGGATTCTCAGTGCTTTACAGTAGGATCTCAGCACCCTACTGGATTTAGCCGTTGATAGAAATACACTGTTTGTTAGCTAGGAAACTCAGGTCTGTCATTTACTTAACATTCAGGAGATGTGAGAAGTTCTGGATATTGCACGATCTCTGGGGAAAAGAAAAAAAAAAAAACCAACCACCAACAAATGAGCAGGGGAAAAATTAACAAATTGCTTTTTAGAAGCTGCACAATCTGACAGTTACATAGCAATTTGGAGTTATTGTCAACAACCCTATCTCCTTGGAGACTGGCTGACGCTGCAGAGAAATATTAGATGGGAAATTAAGGTTAACAAAGGGTTTCCTACTGTTGTTCCTAGTAATATAAGCACTTTACACATTGGTTCTAATTCTGTTGAACTGAGAAAAAGGAAATGGGATAAGAAAACTTAAAAAAGGGACCCTCATTCTACAGTAGAATTGGCTAGCAGAAACTCCCATTAAAATTAGATATACCCCATCTGACATAGACTCATGTTCTCACCAGCAAATCACTGGTGTAGCCTTACCTTACCTTGGCTGGCTTGTTCAGAGGCAATCTTTTGATTGTAATTGCTTTACAGTTCCATGATTTTGCCATTAATCCAAGTTCAACAGCTGTTTTTCAGCAAGGTCTTGTTCCTGTTCAGGTAGAAACATGACATGGTAACATCCCCAAAGACAGGGTAAACTGTTTATCCAAAAGCTGTCTCAGGCCTGATGCTGAGAGGCGATGGACAAGCCTAACAAGCGGTGCCACTGATGCAATGCTTGCTCAGCACTGCGCACCACCATGTATGTCAAATATTTCAACTGAATATGAACTCAAGTCTCTTGATAACAGCTGCGTTGTGTTCTGCTCTCCAGCAAGGCTCCAACACGAATCAAGCGAAAGACAAAAATTCCCATTTCTCTTACATAGATGTATCAGCAGTAATAAAACTTTTTCAAGAAGTCTAGGGATTCATTTCAAATCAGAGCCTGCCTTTTCTGCTGTTTTCCCCAAGTACTGCAATATTGCCATCTTCCACTGAGAAACTCTGAGGTGTTCAGAGATCAGACTGCCAAATCCACACTACCATAAGTGGTTATGGTTCTCCATGTTCTCACAGGCTTGGAAAGGAAGGTGGCTGTTTTGAAGTAGAAGCAGCACAGCACGCTTGCTTAGTGGACCCTTCATCAAGGCCTTGAGAAGGAGCTAACATTTCCCAGGTCAGGCTCCTGTCTGAAGAGAAAAGACTTTTGCCCTTCTCCTCAATTCACGTGGGGAAGAACACATCCAACCTTGGACACTGAACATTTCTATCGCATCGGGACCAAACGGACCTCAAACATCAAGCTTTAAGTTCTGCTCTGACTCAAAGACTCATGGCCATCCCGTGAGTGCTCTTTGCTGCTTCCAGCTCTGCCTCACAGGGATAAAAAGGCTTGCAGAAACTCAGGAGGGAGAAAAAAATAATATATATATTTGCTTGTGTCTTTATGCATAGAAAACAGACTTGGTCTGTGCAACCTCTGCCATCACCACGTGTGTAGCCACTGCTGCCATGTACTTTCCTGATCCTTTTTATTGCATTAGCCTCTCATTTCATCTTGGTTTTGAACTGAAATAAATTTGGAGATGGACCCATCTATCTGTACAGTATAGCAAATGCTGGGTAGAGAATTACACACTATGAGCTTTCAGATAACATCATTATCATTCAGAATTCAAGATATCAGAAGTCTGAAATTTTGTAGAACTTTTCTTCCTTTTGAAAAGCATGAGCCTGGTGTAAAACAACTGTGACAGAGTAGA
Source organism: Cariama cristata (assembly GCF_000690535.1). Taxonomy (NCBI): domain Eukaryota; kingdom Metazoa; phylum Chordata; class Aves; order Cariamiformes; family Cariamidae; genus Cariama; species Cariama cristata. The sequence continues at coordinate 70,003 of NW_009635281.1, forward strand.
AACAATGCAGACTGGATAGCACAGAAATGACCTGCCAGTAGCAAGAGAGCCAACAAAATTCAGGAATTCTGGATTTGAAGGCAAGTGTGAATATATTGGCCAATATTTCCTCCAAACCCTTCCAGAATGCCTCTGTCCTGTCTATCCTCCTTATCCCTGGCTTAAGCTACATCATGCTCATCTACCCAGTTCATGCCTCTGCATCCCTAGTCTATATTCCAGACCATCTTCCTCCCTTCACTGTTCCCAGTTTTCTGTGTTCAGTCAGTCCCAGTCTCCCCTTCTCTTCAGTCACATATCTGACCCCAGCTGCCTTCCCATCCACATCCCTCTTTGCTAAATCCTTCATCCACCTAAATTGAATTTCCCACCTAAATTGAATTTCCCAGCATTCAACCTCCCAACACTGTTTCTCTGTTTCTCTCCCTTCTTGACACCTTTACCTGCTGAGGTCCTTATTTTAATACCGCCC
>NW_009635281.1:70505-97551 GCF_000690535.1 Cariama cristata
TAAGACAGCTTTCTCCTCCACACTACCGGGGCACCAGGAAAAGATCAAGAACAGGAGAGCTGTTCTCCATCCATCTCACTTCCAGCAGCTGCTCCCAGCTCAGCCCACAGCAGTTCAAGACACAGCCACAGGAGATGATTTCCAGCCCACCACAAACTCAGCTGCTCTGTAGAGATGGAGCATGCACATGAGGACATTGCCAGGGCTGGAAGATGACCAGTGGGGAAGATATCTTCAGGAGATTTGAGCTCTAAAAAGACCTGCAAGTTTCTACTTCAAATTTGTGCAAAATGCAGATTTCTTGTGGCTTATAACTCGATCAGGCCTGGAGAGACTTTCAGAGGGATGGGAAAAAAGCTAGCTTTGATAGAAGAGCAACCATTCCCTACTGTATTTTGAATCTCTGATACAAAGCAGAGGGAAGCATGGAAATGAGAGCAGTAAAAAAAAGAAAAATCATAGAAGTGATAATAAATTTTTTTAAAAAATTTTTACTTTATGTGGAACTGTCCTTTGGGGGGGGGAAGGCATTCTGGCCTCATTTGCCTATTACCTTATGGCAGCACATTGCATTGAAAATTTCAGCCTACATAGTTGAGCCTCAAGAATGTGAGTAATAATTAAAAACAGAATACTGAGCTGCCAGATATCACATGACTTTAATGATAATCAAAGCTACCAGCCCCACCTATAATCACATCTTTAAAAGAACAGAAATGAGCCAGCCATTTCTAACCTCTTTATGTTCATTATTGCTACACCTGTTTGCTTTTTTTTTTCCCCCTATCTGACACTCTCCTGCAGCTCCTCCCATCCCAGCCTGAGTACACTGCGGAAAGACCAGTCGCAGCCTGGGGGTTCTGATTGTTTTCTAGGACACGTAGACAGAAGAATTCACTACATCAGGCAGTTTAATGCTTCAGCACATTGTACAATAACATAGTAATATTTTCAAGCAACTGTGTAATGCTCTATTCTTTCTGAATCAGTCAAGAGTTTCATTATCTAAATCCGTGTGAGAACACAGGAAGCTGTGTTTCCCCAACTCCTGAAATATCTGCCTCAGGAAGGAAGGTATATTGTCTTTTGGATGCCTCTGTTTTGCTTGTGAGGTGGTTCTGTGTGCCTGTTTTGCAACAGCACTACAAAAGCAAACCAATTCAAATCTCCTATGGAAATGCCATGTTTGCTAGACACAGTTTGCATCCTTTTAACTCAAGGGTGACTGGATCTTGAGCATATCTTTAGCATTATCAAAACCTCTATGATTTGGGGAGCTCCAAAGTGCAATCTGGCGGAGCTGCAGTGGGAAATGAACGATATGAAAATGATTCTCTGCATTTCCAATCACCCCATGTTTTTGTTTTGAGAAAGGGAAATATACTTCCTGAAAGTCTTTCGCTAAGTCCAGGACAAAAAAAGAAAACCCATTCTAATCTTTACTTTTAGTGTGTGAAAAATAATACCTGCAGCAAAGGATGATTTTTATGACCTCTGAAGGCATGAAAGCAGAGCTGAAATAATAACGATTACCCAGACTTCAATCTTCCTCATTCTTTGCCTGCACAAATCCTGCTCCAGGCACAAATCCTACTCCAGGCACCAGGAATTTGATCTGACTAATAAAACCTAAAGATACAGACATTCAGTACAGTTAGGAAAGTAATACTAAGCAAGTGCAAGTAGCTGACATGATAAATCTCAACCCACAAGTGTAAATCATCAAAATATCTGTGTGAAGTTTAACTTCTTGGACTTAAAAGGAGGCTAGTTTTATAAGGCTTCTAAATAGTTTCTGAAAATGATGCTCTTTTTTTCTACTCTCTCTTCTTCCTCCCCTACCAACAGAAAACAGTTCAGACACTCATTTACACATGCACGTACAATGAGCACCCTGTCAAGTCCCACTGGCATCAGCTGGGAAGTGAATTTCAATTCATACCAGCCTACATTACCCCTTTGACCGCTTCTCTTGCAGAGCCCTATCCTTACTGACCTGCAGGAACCTCCCTCTGACATCTCCGTGTCCAGTCCCTGAGCCCTGACCCGTCATGCCCATTCTTCAGTTTAGCTGCAGGAATAGACCCACTGGCTCACAGGCTTGCTACTGGCTGTAGTAGGCTTTGGGTTAGACCTGAGAAGATTGCTACTATGAATTACCACAGACGCAGGCAGAGAGACAAACAAGCTCCGAGATAGTTGCCAGAAAAGGCTTGCAAAGCCCCTTCTGGGCATTCCTTTGGTCACCAAGGGAACAGCAAGAGGGACAGACAAGTGCTCAAGGAACAGGGCAGAGCAGGTAACTGAGTCTGCCGAGGAGACATCCCCCGTTACTCTTTTCCAAAGAGGGATGTGATAAGAAACAAGTCAATAGGCAGAGACAATCTCTACACAAGGAAAAGGAGCACTGGAGGTCCTGAGCCATGCTGCAGTCTGCCATGCAGACTGGTGCTTAGTCCTGTGGTGAGGACACAAGGCAGCTCTAAGTAACAGCTCAGCCTTGTGTTCATCAGTAATTCAGGAAATTTTATCCTCACCGCACCTACTGTTCTCATATTTATTGATCTGGCAGAGTTAGCATGCTCTAACAAGCTTAGTGGGAAAGGATAATACTTGAAAAAGGTGACAAAGGGGGTTTTCTTCTTGAGCTCGTAAATGAATGTTTTTAGAATGGTAAGATGTTCCTTAGGTTTACAGGATACCTTCTCCTCCTCCTACTCATTAGACTGGATAAACATTTCACAGCAACAAAATAAAGCCTAGAAACAGCCCCAGTGGGGTCTGGTAGTTCATACCACTTGTTATTCTCTCTCTCTCTCTCTCTCTCTCTCAGCTTACAAAGACAACTTGAATTTTTTTAAAATTTCACATATCCACCTTTATACACAGTCAACATTGACCTACTGGTATAAAATAGAAAAAAAAAATCTGAAAGGTTTAACATAGTGTTTTCGGGCGATGTATATGGTCAGCTCAGAAATCTTCCCCACAACAATCTATGGTGAGAAACGAAGAACAAAAAACATTCTTAAAAGGCTGCTGAATAAGGCAGATAGAATGCTTGTTCAGGACTCCTTAATGTGTTTTTTATGTTCTCCCATGGATACATTTGTACTTTATAATTCAGTTTCTCCACTGTCCAATTATCTACCGACAATTTAGTCTTGGGTGGATTATAATAGGTTCTGCTTCAGTTCAGCCAAGACAGACTCATAGATGGTTGGTACAAGGCCAGCTGCAAAGGAGTGGCAGATTGCTGAAGTATTTTCAGGGTCACTTCTTATTCTGAGCTTCCTACAGTGCGTCCAAGAATACTGTAACCTTAGCTTTCTACGTTCAGCACATATCCAGGCTTGAGGTAGAAATTTTTACTTCCCTACTTATTTCAAACATCTTTGAGATATGAACAATTACCAGCTCAATTACTCCTGTGCAGGGTCCAGAAATAGCCTATCTTCCCACCCTCCATCCTCCTAACATCGCTGTTTCTCTCATTTTTCAAGACCAGCAGCAAAAGACAATCCTCTCTACTGACCAACTTACCTGATGTACAATCAAACATAAGAGCTTGGTTTTGATTGTTTTACTTTAACCTTTTCACTTAGGAGGACCGGAACTTGGGGAAACATTCTCTTTAAGTGCTTTTTAAATGACAAGTCTACACTCCACGGTTCAACCAGTGTGGTACTGCATGTGCCTGGGAATATACTGAAAGAAGGATAAATTGAATGTGTTGAGAGCTCAGTTATTACAGTGCATTATTACCTTACAGTGCAATACAGACCTTAACTTCTCTGTAATTCTGACATGCACCTTCCTGTAATATTATAAAGTCCCTATTGTCTTGTATGGAACAGAGTCTGGTACTTTCCTCCTTTTTAAAATATACTTGACATTTATAATACCATCAAAAGCTTTGAGATTTTCTGACAAAAGCTTTCAAAGCCTTGCTTCCTGTTCTGATCTACAGGCATATATAAAATCCACAGCAGAGCAGCATGTGCATCAGCAAGCCCTCAGTTTCTAAAGGGTTTCTGTGTTTTAGGGCTTTTTGCCATTTTGCCTCTCCCAATACTCACTATTAGTTGCTACTCTGTTTGAAAATCAGCATCAAGGTGGTCTTAAGCCCCTCTTTGAGTGAAGGTAGGTTTTCAAAGTATTAGCTGTCAGACACCAACACATGCTTCAAAGCAGATTCTTGGAGGCCCTGAACGACCCTTTCCATTGTCTGGTTTGCTTTTTCTGTTATGTCTCCATCATAGCTAAAATCTGTTGCTTTCGGATGTCGATGTGGCAAACACTATACATCATGAGCAAGAAGTGATCCAGGTGGTGCCAGTCCTTATCCCAAACCAGTAGGCTCTCTGTGTTAGCCCTCGATCTTTCTGCTAAAAGTCTACCTGGTTCACACATACAACCCAGGTCCAACTTCAGTGGCTTCCCTCCAGACTTGGAGGCCCCAGCTGGCAAGAGCACCCTACTGCGTAGGTGTTCAGGGTGACATGAGCTTTGGATCTTGCCAGCAGAGACACGCCTGGAGCCTCCCACAGACAGCACCCGAGCTGTTCACAAACAACTATCCTGGAGAGCAAATATTCCATTCCCTCTACAGGTTTCTCAGCATTTCTGAGTTTCCTATTGTTCCCAGAGAAATTACTCCTGGATTATAACCCTGCTTGGTGGAGTACCTCTCCCTGGAGCTAGGAATACATTGATTCTGAGAATAATGGAAGGACCTTGGCAATAGCTTCCACCGGATAATATCCATTTCCTCCCACTAAACAACTCCATCTCCATCATAAAATATCCTTAGAAGGATATTTTTCATTTAGATAGTTGTGCTGCCTCCAAGATCAACCAGTCAGACAGGTCTACAGGTTTATTCCTTTGTCTCCAAAATCTTTTTCGCCTGATACACCCTTATAACCCAAAGGCACAACTAAAAAGCTGATATCCACAACATCATTGATGAATGACTAAAGGCTTTTAAAGATGTGTCTTATGAAGATTCCAGCCAATCACTCCAATTTGTTCCTCAAAGATTAAGAGAGAAAACCACGGCATTTTACCACAGAATAGAAATTCATCCACTCTGTCAGAAAACATGACGTCAAGATTCAAAGGCTGAAGGCAGAGGTTAGGCAACTGGTGCAGCATCTTCAACAGGGTTGGTTACTTCAGACTCCCTTTATAGTCAACAGACAAAAACAGGTCTTATAGGATGCAGTTCATCTATGCCCATTTTAGATGTCTAACTTTGGATGAGATACATCATACCACAAAAGTGCCCATATCTCTTCACTGACCAGAAAGAAAATCTGGGGTGGAGGGAAACAAGCTTGAATGTAGATAACCCTTTTGCATAGATCTGAAGTTGGGAGGGAGAGCACCCACCTAGCCTAACTAGGAGTCAGATTCACTTTTGACAGCACTGGGACAACATACCAAGAGGCAGAGTAAATTTTTCTTCAGCAATGGCATCTAAATCAGGATCAGAAGGTGCATTGCTGTTATGACAAGTCCCTTGGCCTGCATTATGCAGGTGGTCAGGCAGCACTGTTGCTGTGCTTCCTTCTGGCCTTCTGTCAGTCTACGCTTGGCTAAATTTCTTGCAAGGCAGCTTGAATTCTTCACATGAGCAATTCCATTTATTTACACCACCAATCTTTGTTCATTGCCTATTGTCATGTAACAACGGCTATGCTATGCAGGCTTAAATAACATTGTATGTGTGTTTGTGTACACATACGTAAATATATGTGTATAACACATGTGTATGCATGCACACACACATACAGTTTTTACCTTTATGCCTGGATCTTGATCAGCAACGAGCAAGCTAGAGATATCTGGTCACTCCAGTACACTTGGATCTAGGCTGTTGGTGTCTTTCTTCACCAAGCAGTCCTTTGTTTTAGAATAATAGCATCTAGATACTTGCAGTGGTGAAGAGTCACCAGTTTGCCAATATGCAGTATAAAAAAATAAAGGCAAGGTTTGTTGATACTGTTTGTTGTTCCCCTGTGAAGCAGTGACCATTTCCCTCAACCCAGAGAGGCAGGAGCAACAGAAGAAACATATCCAAAAAAAAACGGTTAAATTGTTTTGCAAGCACTGTCAGTTTAGGCTTAGTAACTAGACATAAGGTCTTGCCAGCATTTCTTCTTGGTTTGTCCATGCTCCTGGTAAAAACTGAGATTTTTAAAGAAGATACCTACAAAGCCCAGCCTAGCATCTCTAATAACAACATTCACACCAGTTGCTTGTTTTTCTGCTCTTCAGGTTCCGCCTTGGCGCGAAGCAGAGGCCAAACGAAAAGCAGGAGTTAGCTAGGCCAGTTCACGTCTTGTGTTGCAACTTCGTGGGAGGGAATGCTTGCTCTCAGTATTGTAAATTAGGGAGAATAATTCCCTCATCTCTGGCTGGGGTGGAGCTGCCGCAGAATTGCACACCTTTGCTTTCTGAAACTCAGCCAAGACCTACTAGAGATCCATGTGTGACCAAGAAGCAAACAATCAGCTTAACCTGTCCACGCTAGCCTGGGTCTGGGACTCTCACTGTCGTGGCAATCCTAGGAACAAAGATAATAAAGCAATGGGAAAAGAAATAGAAAGTGACATGGTTATTTTCAAACTATCAAGTTCTTCAATACAGCACATAGCTCAGATTCGTTGGGTCACTGTTATACCAAATAAGAACAGCTGTCTAACAAGAATCCAATCCACTGACAAATGGTCAAGCCGCCGCAGGGAGAGAGGATAGTGTTACTAAGACAAGTTGCTCAGAACAGAGGATGTCTGGTCGCTTTCTACAGTACCAGGTGACCAAAAAAATATAGTTTATCGTGAGCTGAGGAGATTTTTAGGCACTATTTTCCCCCCCTGTGTTTGCTCTTAGCCCAAAACTCCAAGTTAGCTCAAACACCTGCTACATTTATCAGCTCAGTTTCCTGGAAATATCAGGGAATGGCCAAAGGGTTCCTTCAGTTCTCCTGTGCAAGGCTCTTGTAGACACAGACCTCGTCTCTACTGTGTGCATGAAGGTGAGAGGGGAAGCTCCAGCCTCTGTAGGAACAACATATAGGCATACATACGTATTTTCATCTGAAGAACTGAATATATTTAGAAACCCATTAACTAAGCTCCTAAAATCTCCTGTGAAACAGGTAGGTAACCCCATGGCTTTGAGGACATGGTGTAGAAGCTCTGGAGTAATTTGTTTGGGTTTTTTTTCAACTTTTACCAGCCCATATCAGTTAAGCATGAGATGGCTGGAAGCTAAACAAATGCTGAAGCTGAGAGCTTAAAACTGGAACACATTGGTGGATTTAGCAGCTTAAATTTTCCAACAAATGCAGTTTTATAGCATGAAGTCTCCAAAGCTGAACATCTCAGACCTAAAGACATCAGGCTTAACCTATGCTTAAAGGTCCCTCAGCACCTGATAGACTTCACAGCTGCTGAGTTTTATTGCTGGAACCAGACAGTTCAAACTGAGGACATCAGCCAGTTTAATAAAAGCACAGCAAAATATCTCAACAGTGACCTATTCCAAGTATCATGTGTTATGGGCACTCTCATGCCTTATCACAAAGTCATGTTTGAACAGGTCGTTAGACTGGAAACAGCAGCTTGCTACACCTGGGTGGGGAGCGTTTGACCATTGCAAGGAGAAGCTGAACCCTCTGAAAGTAAATCCACTACAGATCAGCCACAGACTCCAAAAAAGTACAACACTGCATAGTTTAAAGACAGGATGGAGAAGGAATAGGAGGAGGAAAAAGCCTCAGTCTTCTCCTTCAAACAGGCTTTTTTTCCCAAAAGAATTATGAGGAGCTAGGAGTAAATTTGAGCATCGGACTACATACAGATAGTCTTATTTTGCACAGATCCATCCATGTCTAAAAGTACAGGGCTTCCTAGAAATTCTTCTGTACTACAAAGTACACATATGTTGGTTTCTACTGGTTTCTCCAGGGGGTTAAACTGTGGACCAGAGCTGACAGACGGTGGGAGAGTGGATGGAGAGGGCCCGTCAATTGTCATGAATTCTCTCAAACAAACGGGAATGTGGCTAGCACCATAAATGAGGTTAGACTTTTCAGACCAGCATTGAAAGAACAAGCACTGCGGAGTAAGTTTAGACCCCAAGTCAGGCAGGGCTGACTGCATTCATTGGAAAATTCAAGCTGATAAATCCACAACTGTGTTCCAGTTTTAAGGTTTCAGCTTCAGTATTTCTTTAGCTTCTAGCCAGCTCACTTTCAACCGAAATAAGTTGGTACAAGAATAAAAAGAAGAAATTATTCCAAAACTTCTAAACTGGAGCACTGTTCAGAGTTCTCTTAATCAAATAGCTCTGACTTTGCAGAGGAAAAAAATGTAGCAAAGTAATATTTAAAGCACAGTCCTTCAGGGCTTTCACAAGAATGAAATCTTCCTTGTTTGGGCAGTGCTTTCTATCAGTTGCGTTCACGAGCACAGTCACTAGTGTAGGTCTCAACACCTGCCTTTTAGGCCGGATAGTAACGCTTGGGTTTCCTTGTGCCTTGCTTTGGAGGAAGTGCTGACTTCTTAGCTCCATCTCTTAGCCACAGTTGCTCTTCTCCAACTCCATAATTCCCAAGACCTCTTTTCTGGCCAGTTATTTTTTGGCTGAAGAATCAGCTCCCTGAGCTGGTTCCCTGAGCAGCTGCCGTGCATGGTCAGCAAGAGGGCCAGGACAAGTAGCTGGAGTCTCTTAACGTTCTGCAGTCGCTAACACGTGGAGCCACAGACGGTGTTGGGTTTGGCTGGAGTTGAAAGGTGTGTCTCAGCTGTTTGTTTCTGCAGGTGAGTGCCAGTCTGCACAGACCACTAAGAGCCCCATCCCAAAACTCAGTCCTTGGCTACATAAATCCCATTTCCAGTTTCCCCAAAGATGGGAAGAAAACCAGCCCCATATACAGCCTTGACAATAGGTCTTTGAGGCGTGCATGCACCCACCGTTTTCTTGAGACTGTCTACTTAGACACCACGAATTCATCTGCTTCACCCTGATCCTATGAGCAAACAGGTGATAGATTCGAAGTTGATATAGCAATCAAAGATGTATTTAGCAAAATCTGAGAACAGATTTGATGCCTTGGAAACAAACCCCAAGATATATCCTCACTTGTAGCCCTAGAGATTCAGGCAACATTCTGTCTTTCAAAGACTGCTTTCAGTTCTGAATAATCTCTATTTCCATTGCCATCTGCCTCGATTCGATTCTGCTGGTACCATACTTGCACTGAGAATGGCCCTACCTGTTGTCAGACTCTCCCGGGAACTGGCAATGTGTTCACTTTCATGGTTCACACCTGATCAGCCACACAAATACCATTAATGACTCCTCCAGGAGCTGGGAGTTCATGGTTCCCAGCAGCCTGGTGGCCAAACACTCTCCATATATAGTCTAGACTACTCATTTTATACAGGACTGTTAATACACTCCATAATATGATATAGCTATTCATTCAGCTATGAATACCTATGAATCCATTAAGCTCATTGTTTTGGGTTACTTTACCGCTTTTGGCATAAAGAGTATTCACTGTCACACAGGACATACTGGCTGAGAAGCCGCTTTGCCTGGACATGTGACTGAGATGATGCTCCCCCAGCAATTTTTGCTGGCTCTCTGCACCACAGTAGCTCTCAGACCAGGTACATTTTGCCCAACCACTGATCTGAATGCCTGGTAACTCTCCCCGGCTCTCTACTCTGCACTGACCAGCAACTGAGTCTGCTCTTTCCCATTTCTGTCTCCACCTGGCCCTTACCTCTCCTCCCAATCCCATTTCATTTACCTCCATTCCTTTCTGCAACTCATGTCCTTTTGGTTTTCTTTCCCTTTAGCTTCTCTCTTGCTAAACGCATCAAAATCACATACCAAAGGCTTGGATTGTAACACTGGTTGCCAGCATGCTACTCAATCCATTTCTTTATTTTCCCTTTTCCCACCCTGCTTCCCTTTTCACAACAAGGACCATAAAGGCTGCAAATCAGAGACGATTTCCTGGAGCAGGTTTTTCCAACACCCAGCCCAGTGGGGCCCCATTCTGCCATATACAATGCTGATAAGTAGAGTATAAATCTCTTCAAAGAGGGGAGGACAATAGGAACATGATAAAAAACAGGTACCCAGAAGCCTAGCACCATTTGATTTCCATCATCTATCAAGGACTATGTTTATATCTGTGCTCCACATTATTGGATTTCTTTCAGACTTTGTCATACTAAAAGCAAGTTGACTATTTCTCCACACAAACCTAATAACTAAGATGTGCCTTGTTCAAACGTATAGGTAAATGTGTTTCAGAGTCATCTATAACCCAAAAGAGCATGAAGGAATACAGACTTTTTTTTTTTTAATTTAAATTCACTGATCAGAGCCATGTTTTTGTCTTGTCTTGAGAAAAATAAATCCAAAATCCCCTCCCTTCTTGTTAAGCCTGTTCCTATCAATATATCAGAATCCATTCTCATCTGAGCAATAAACAATTTTAAAACATGGTAAATGCAGCTTGACCTTAAAAATCACACTTTTTCAGTTTTAAAACAATATACACCTAAGAAAAAAGAGTCCCCTAGAGAAGTGGGTCATTTTTTCAACAGATAGAGAGCACCCCAAGTAAACACAGATGCTGTCTTCCCATGGTTTCCAGTACCACTGAAGTTAGAGGCTGCTCTTGCAGCTGCTGAGCACAATTTATTATGTCTGCACCGCCAAAGCCTCCAAGAACCTGAATACGCAGAATCAGAGACCATCCTACCTACTTCCTTTGATGAGTGTTTTCCAACTGGGTAAACTAAATCCTTAAAAAGAAAACAGAAAATCAACACCATCGTGTGCCCTGCGAGGACGGCTCCTTTCATGCAGCCATCAGCAGGGAGGGCTCAGGGCTCTTGGTGGGCAGCTCCCAAGCACTTGCGTTGCAGGAGCGACTTACCTAAGTGGAGCAGCCTTCAGAATAGGAGGCAGCCGAAGGTTTGGCAGTGGGTTAGGAAATTCTTTGTTTGCCAGGGTTCATGCTCTCCCCTCGCGCCGTGGGTAGAAGTCACATTCCAGTAATTAGCACAGCAGCACCAGAAATGCAGAGCGAGCAGAGTTGCCTGCCTGAGACCCCGCGCCAGCAGATCTGCCAGCTGGATTTCATCCCCTTGGCTGCCAGAAACAGCTTTGTATCATCACTCAGTTAACTAATGCGCAAAAGGCAACTGTAATGTTGGTATGCAATTGCCTCTTAAATTAGGGAATTATGAGGCCTTCCTCAGTCATATTATGAGGATGCACAGAAATGCGGTGAATAAGGGAGCTGTCACGGTCAGCTGGGTTGTGGGTTCCCTTTACACGGCCAAAGGTGCAAGAAGTCCTAACTTCTGCTTGATAGTTACCACTTCTCCAAAGAGTCGCAGTAACTGATTGTGTAAATACCACCAGACCATTGCACATGAGAAAAAAAAAAAAAAAAAAGATTGATACAAACCACCTCCAAATTAAGTTTATGCCGAGGGAGCAGGCTCACATGTCTCACTTTGTATTTGCAATAGCCTCAGAATATCTGCACAGCTTCTGGAGTGGGTGGCAGAGAGCTTCCTGAAGCTCTCATAATGACCTCAACACATCTTAATATTGCTAATGGCTAATGCAGTCAAAAGAGGGTTCAGGACAAACCGGGAAACTTGGAGGAGAGACATAGCAGCCTTCAAAACCTGTCCTACAAAACCATTGCTTACTACAAATTGTCAGTTACAGGCTTTTTCAGAAACAGGAATATTTTCATCACGTTTGGAAAATGCTTCGCACCTTGCGAACACTACTAATAAAAGCGAGGAGAAGAGAAGCTGCTAAATAATAACAGATGCCAGTATAAACAGTAAAGAGCTTTGGATGCCCCATCTCTGACATTGCACCCATGATTTGGGTGTCACTAAGTCATTGCCAAACCTATCGCCAAGGAGAAGGTGGGTGAGAAAAAACAGGGAAGAGGGAATGGATCTGCTTGATAATAAAGCTTAACCAGTGCTTTATAAAAGGCATAGTTCTCTATTATTCAAATTGAAATACATTAAAAAGTCCAGATTTCAGTCAGTTGATGTGCCAAATATTAAGTTCATTTAAACAACTTACAGGTTGTATTTATGGAGGTTTAGGTATCTCTATTTTCTTTTAATGGTGGAAATTTAGAGAAAATAACCACTCGCTCTTGAAGGGGAACATACAGAGGTGACAGCTTTCTTAAAAATTCTTTTTGAATGTTTTGAGAAGAGTCAGCACTGATCAGACTTCACATTTCAAAGCTTTGCAGAGGAAGCAGCTTTGGACACAGATCTAAGGAAAGAAAGCTACGTTTGCAATGCATATGGTAGTCCATTAGCATTATATTTTCAACACTTGAGTGAAGTCTGTGATTTCCTGCATGTTGACTGTTGAGCTACAGCATAAATTCACTCTCACCCAGTATTTATAGCTGCTGGCATTCAAGACTCAGTTGCGACGTCTACTCAAGTGTCTCTTCACATGAAGTCCTATAATGGGCTGTCTCAGTTACAGGCAGGATAACAAGCCTTACCTTTCCTTCATCTTTAGGTCAGCATTTCTTAATCAGTTACAGTGAGTTAACAAGCCTGGTGTCATTCTGTTAACACACAAAGGAAAGAGCTCACACTATGGATCTGGCAAGAAAATGCTGTTCTGTTCTCCACTAGAACTCTATTCTACATCATTAAAATTTTTAGAAAGAGACAAAACTGCATATTTCACACACATTTCTCTTCTGGTTGACCTCAGCTGTCAGCACTGAAGAAGCTGCTACCACTGACACACCATTACTTCTAGACCACTTTTGCTAGGCTCCGTGTCCCGTATCACTGTTGACTATCTTTGAAAGGCTTTCACATGTCCACATGAATGACTTTAACCCCTTACTTGTCAAGAAAAGCAAAAAAAAAGTAGTGCTTTAGTCACGAGTGTGGAAGGGAGGCTGGGATTTGTAACACACGCTCTTAACCTTGCCCTGAGCACAGCCTCCGCAGACCTGCTAGGGAAGAACAGAGATTTTGTTTCTCCCTGCTCTGTCTTCCTTGTGCACTTTTTTCTGCCCTAAAAGTTTACAAATCAAACCAGGTGTTTTGCATTTGTTACATCACAGCTTATTACAGTGAGAACATAATCTCAGTTGATGCCTCCCAGTGAAAGGTATCAAGTAAGACTCCCAACACAGAGACAGCCAGTCCATGACCACTGACAGAGAACTGGCAAGGGGACACATGGATGTTTGAAACTCCCTTCACAGAAGGGTGTCGGGCAGCTGTTTCTGGCTGTACCTATTCCTAGCACAACAAAGAATCTGAAGATAACCTTTGTAAGGTCAGATCAAAGGTCCATTTATGCCAATGTCTGGTCCCTGATAGTGGCCAGCAGCAGATGCAAAGGAGAAAAGAGTGTAAGGAACAGGCCATGGGCTGAGTAATCCCTTCCCTGGTACATGCTGCAAGCTTCCAGCAACTGGCCATTTAGAGACTTCCCGAGCTAGAGGCCGCATCCGGACCATTGTATTTAATAGCCACCTACGGGCCTATCTTTTATTAATTTGTATAATCCTTTTTTGAATTCATTTATACTTTTGGCCTCCACAACATCCCGTGGCAACGAGTTCCAAATTTTTATTATGTACTGTGTGAAAAAGTACTTCCTCTTGTTTGTTTTAAACCTGCTGCCTGATCATTTTGTTGGGTGCTCCCAATTGTGTCACAAGAAATACTGATTAATCACTTCCTATTCACCTTCTCCACAGCATCCACAATTTTACAAACCTCTATCACCTCACTCATTTATACCCATCCTCACTCATCCCTTCTTCTATTTAGTCTCTGTTACTGGCTCTTTGTAGCCCTGCAATACCCTCTTTGAAAACCAAACAGCATGCAATATTTATTATATAGGTGCATTTTGCATGTAAGCAGTAGTTTACAACAGAGGTTTTCCACTCTCTTCTCCTACTCTTATTTCTACGGTGTCCAGCCAGTGTCTTATTCCTACGGTTGTCCATAGTTAACTGTCAGCTGAGACTCGCAAGAAATCCTTCCAACGACTCCAGGTTCTTTCTCATGGTGATAGAACTTCATCCAGGGTTCATTATGCATCTATATGCACTAGGCACACTTTTCGGTTCTCCCCTGTGCATTATTTCACATTTATCAACACTTAATCATATCTGCTGATTTATGAGCTAGTCACAAAACATGCTGAAACCCTTCCACAGCTCTTTGCACAGTCTGACATTGCGCTATGTTGTATAATGGTGCATTGAGTAATTTAGGTCATCAACTGCTTCTGCTGATCATTGTTCAAAGTCATTGAACAGCACAGGTTCTTGAGGGAAGGCAACAACAGTTTGCCTACTTTGGAAAAGCCAAGTACGACTTGCACTCGGATGGCCAACTCTTTAAAGCAGTGTAGGCACTGAGAGGACCTCCATTACATCCCAGTTGTCTCAGGAATTTCAGAGAGGAATATTTCTGAAGCCACTGAAAATCCAAACAAGTTACACAGATCACTTGTGTCCCCATGCTTGCTGACTTAGTCACATTTGTGAAGCACAGCCCCCTCCAGCAAGGACACGGCTGCCGTTTCCCCCAATCACTCCACGCTGTTACTGAGTCTGTTATGCCTTTGTGAAGTTACTGCACGTGGAAGTCAAACCCAGCTCCTATGATTGTGCTGGCACCTCTTGCGAACACCAGCATCACCATTTTTTCAACTTAATTTATCTGGCACGAAGCCCCATTTAAGCAATGGGTCCCCCAGTAGTTGTGTTGGAGTCCAGTATATTCAATATCATTATACTGAATAATATTATTCAATGTTATGTTTGGAGTCAATACTAGCCCCATCCACCTGGCATGCTGCTCAGTCACCAGCTGGCTCTTGGTTTTTTGTACCTACCACACCAGGACCACCGAGTTGGGGACAGCCAGCTGCTCAAGGAGTCCGTAGGCAGGAGGGCTGCACTTCTTATTTTATGCTGAAAATAAACTTCCAGGCACATGGGCTTACACCAGCAGAGTTTGCCTGTGGCAGAATGAGATATCTGGGCTGCGGAAACCCTGGTCAGAAAGCCCTCCTGTGAAAGCCTTGCCTTGCAAACCAAAAAGGTTCAGTGCAATGGTTGAAGGAAACCGAGGCAGGGTGGGAGAAGGCCAGCGCTGGAGCAGCTGCATGGATCCAAGACAAGCCCCTTTCCCAGGACTTCCCCTGCCACCTCCAAGCTATTTTCAATTTAGAAGCCCCCGAGCAGGAGAGCCACAGGCAGACAAAACTTCCCACCTCAAAGGGCTCCTGGAGTCATCCATGGAGTGAATCAACTTTGGTTTTGAGGCTCATTTGGGAGTTAATTTGAGAGGTCTGTTGTATGGGCTGAGGAAGGAGGAGGCAAAGAACTTCCTTAGCACAGCTCAGCCATTGCCATTGGGGCTGAAAGAAGGACAAAGTGCCTTGCCTAGCCCAACTCCTCTGAGCAGGGTGGAAAGACATCAAAAAAAAACACCCCAACACCAAAAACACTCCTCTCAAGTGCTGTAAATTGATGGGGTGAAGGGGGAAGAAAGGGAGGAGCAGGAAGTGGTAACTTATTTGGACTCCTGAAATGAAACTCCAGTTCTCTGACGGTTTCACAGCTCATCACTTGTTTTCACCTGGCCTAAAAGACCCATGCAAGAAATCAGACCAGGACACTGTGCTGTCTGTGGCTGCTACTGGACACAACTTCAAAACCCAACAGAAAGGAAGCTCTTTTTTTGCTACACTGAGCCCTTACCCCAGAGAAATCCAGCCTCCTTTGCCCTTTGAAGCAACCACTTGCCCTGCTTCATCAGCCCAGAAATAGCTCATTATACCTGCAGAATTTCTCATCCCCCCCTCCCTTTCCATTGCATATAACATGCACTTCTATAATGAGTTTTTCCATTAAGTCCTCTGACTTCAGCAAAAGTGAAGTTGACTAAATATTTCAGAAACAATTTAGACATTCTTGCGAAACACAGTTACACAGTTCCCTGGAAATCCAGTAAAGCTCTTGTGCAAGGTCTGGGCAGTTGCCTGCTCAGGTAGCATCACTCTAGGGCACTGAGAAGGAAACGAACCCACTTGGAAAGGCCTCTTCATTTAAGGATGGCATCAGAACTACAGATGAGCATACAGCAAGGATGTAAAATGTTGAGGTTCCAAGTTATGAACGACCTCTTTGTCCAGTTCTTCACTCCACAGCCCTATTATATCCATCAGAAGCTTCCTGCAGTGCTCCTCCAGTTGTACTGCACGAAGCCCTCATCCCTTTTCCCATCATCCCAGTGATAAACACCCACGCAAGAAGTTTACTCGCAAAAAATACATGCAAAATTTCTGAATGCCTCAGGGTCCAACAGCAAGTAGAAAAACATAAAATAAAATAAGATGGGGCGCTGTCCCTGCCTCCTCATTTTAGCTATCATTTTGGCACATGCCAGAACATTACACCAAGCAAAACATCACCAGGTAATGAACGGGGATTTGCATGCAATTCCAGCAGTGGGCATGACCACAGGCACGGATCGGTGCAAATTATTCCTTCTCAGGATCTCCACAAAACCCACCTTTGCACACCAGCTGCACAATAAATGGCCACAATATCTAACGCTATTTGTATTCTTAATGGGATTATCAATTGACGTGACATAATAGCTGATGTTTCTGCGCAAAAACATGTTTATTACATCGATGCAGAACTGACTCAGAGCACAAGGATGCTTTGAGGTTTCTGTGCTTGATCAGCAGATTCAAATCCCTTGTTGCCAGATTGGCATAAATTGCTAGCCGGTCCCTTCCCAAGAGACAAGATTTGACTGTCTCTCCTGACAGCAGTAACTAGTCATGTACCAATTAGATGCGCATCCCTTCCAACAATGGCTTTGCAAACACCCAAAGACAGTATTTTTGGATCTTACAACCCTCCCATTCTAGAAGTCAGGCTTTCCAAAACATCAGTGAAGATATCCTCAGCTCCTCCTAACGTGCAAAAACCTTTCCAAAACATCCACTGAAGGAAAAAGGGCAAAGCTAAAACAAAGATGGAACTGCAAAGTATAAGGGGAAATGATTTTTTAAATATCTTTAAGTATTTCTATTTTTATGCGCAATGCGTTCTTTCATGGTCTTTAGGTCTACCTCTGCTCACTTTAAGATCAAACTGGCATTTTTGCCAGCAATTCAGTTTAAAGCCTGCTCTCTGCCACCCCTCTCCCTCCCCACCTGCAGGCAAGCAGGGATCTGGGCCTCACAAGACTACTGTGGCGTGGGTGTTATTGGCTGTCTGTTTTGGCAGCCTCTCCTCCTTTCTTCC
Source organism: Cariama cristata (assembly GCF_000690535.1). Classification (NCBI taxonomy): domain Eukaryota; kingdom Metazoa; phylum Chordata; class Aves; order Cariamiformes; family Cariamidae; genus Cariama; species Cariama cristata. Next base: position 87,907 of record NW_009635281.1, read on the forward strand.
ACCTCTGTTTTGAAACACAATCTAAATTAAAAAAGAAAAAAATAAAAATTAGACAAAAACCTACTCACATCAGTGCTCCTGCCGCCGTAGTGTAAAGCACGACTGCGAAAGGAGCAGCACCGTGCAGGTTGGCCTATATAGCCCAAATGTTCGGCAAAGAAAAAAATTTGTTACTCCGAGAAAAGGTACATACTTCAGGAAGGCAAGAGGGGCAGAGGAAGGCAAGAGGCAAAAACGAGGGAAAAGAGGGCCAAGAGGACTTTGTGAACCGTCTCGCTTTAACAGAGGGAACAGAGGGAAGAGAAAAATGTCTCTTCAGAGCCGGTTCTCTCCCACATTTAATAGCATTAGGAGCTAACATGTAATTTGGACTAAAAGACTAATTCTTTCCTGTGGTTTGATGGATGTTAGCATCTCTTTTTTTTTTTCTTTAACAATGTATTACATAACATTCTGATACACTAATTACCATCTCATGTCATAGCAATTTTATTAAGAGCTTATACTTACAAATACCCATTCTGAAAGGATTTCAGGACTTTTTTGTAATTTTCTCTGAACTAGGATTGTTGAAGCACTGGCAACACGATCTGCTGCTGCCTAGTGCAGCTTCCAGTAACAAAGCGTCTCTACACAAAGATCTCTCGCGAGCCCCAAGAGTCAGGCATGGATTCTTCTTGCGTTTAGTCTCAAAGACTTGTAAACAAGTTACTTTTAGCACACTATGTTGTGATAAAACACTGGTAACACAGCCCTATTAGGTTCCTGTACCTGCTACAGTTCCAATTCCAGAAGCAATGCCAAGAGAGAGAAATTCCTTTATGCCAAGTAATGGAAAATTTGTTAACTATTCTGCAGTTAACTATTCTGCAGTTAGTGTTTGCTCATTAATATGGTATCATCTTGCCAGGCAAGACTTGGTACCATGAGGTATTTTTCTGTATAAAATTGCTAATGCCATCAGGATTGTCCAAATGGGATCATCATCATTAAAAAGATTACGCGGTAAGGAAAGTGATTACAACAACGTCTGAGTAGGATTACTAATCACAAGTAGAATCCTGGTACAAATCTCATTCTCCGTATACAAGAAAGGACACAAAATCTTTTAAACATAATTTATATACATTTATGGCTTTATACAACAAACTGTCAGGGATTGTTCTCGTGTGTCTGTAGAAGTACATCAGGCACTTTTTCTGAAAATATCCACGTATGAATTTTAATTCTGCAATGTGACTAAGTCAGAGCAGTGAAGCGTTGAAGAGCTGTCACACCACTCGCAAGTAAAACTAGCGGTATGTACATGCCAACCTCTCACGATATTGCTGGTTTGTGGAACACCCTCAAAAAGGAGGCTAGTTTTAATGCCGAGTAATTTGCTTTTTGCCTGCATAAACCATGCTGCATTTTACATTATGATTACCAAAATAATAATAATAATAATGAGAATACCTTATTTAAAATCAGACATAAATTAAGGATCCTAGCAATTTCATAGTGAAAATAGGAATTTCAAATCAGTAAAAAAATAAAAAAGTACTAACATACATCCAGTGGTTTAACAAGTGCAAATTTTATATTGTTTTATAATTGGTCCGATTTTAACTTCTCTTCTTAGGGATGCTCTGTTGATTTAAGCCAATAATAAGCAATATGACTTTTGCTTATACGTGTAGGCAAATTGTCAGTTTATCAAAGCAGAGCTTTCCAATTAATGCATCTACTACCTAAACATATATCATATAGCTATATTATGGAAACAATACATCTTTATATTTAAAATATCTGAACAGCTCTATAATACAATAAACTTTTAATAACAGTACAAACCAGAGAAAAGTCAAAAACAAGGCTGCATAGGTAAGATCATCTGCACAATTCACAAACCAATCATTTACAACAATTCTGACAAACTAATTTACTCCAGAAACTCGGTACTTTTACTGAAAAAGGATTTATTACTAGAGGTCACATAATGTTTGTTTTCAAGGCAGACAACATGCCCTTTCACCAGATTTCACAGTATTCCAGAATTACAATTGCAAAATATTAGAATGTCACCACAAAAGAAAAGAAAAAAAAAAAAAAAGAAAATAAATTTGACCACACAGTCCAAACCTCTGATTATCTACAACTGCTTTCTCACAATAATTAAAAGGGGTTTCCTATAGACTGTTGTAATTAAGGAACGGCTACATTTATGTTATTCATAGTTATAAAAGGAAATGAAGAAAATATCTGTGTACAGGAAGTTATACAGTAGCAGTAAATAATAAACAGGAGGTATATTGTTAAATGTAGCATGTTCAGCTGCAACCCCACGGAGTATAGCATTAAGTACGGCTTTCTTTGCATGCAGAGGTGAATTTTACGACTACTTTGGCCTATGCATAGCAGTGCCCATTTGGGAGCAAACATTTTCGCACAGACAGAAGGATCTTCGCAGAAAGAAGGATCTTCAGAAACCCATATTTGAGCCCTCCGCTTGCTCCACTGCCAGGATTTACCATAATGTTTCAGAAACTATGAATTTGATGGTGAAGATGCTACGAGAGATATTTCCCTGTAAAAGCAGGCGGTTTCATTGAGGCTTCGGTATCAAGAACATTTCATTTTGCTCAACAGAAGTTCAAAGACTAATTTCACGCTGGGGGAGATCCTGTATCACAGGACAGCTTAACATCAGCCTCTGGAACTGCTGACAACCGTAATAGGATATCTAAAAAAGTAGGACCAGCTGTAATTAGTAGTGATTTAAGCCCAACAGGGAGCTAAATGCGAGCAGGTCAATAAATATATTGCAGAGCCTTAGGAAAGTCATAACAGGATCATTAAATATATGGCTTGTTACTAAACTTCATTTTCTTGGTACATCTCATTCCTTTCTCCACCATACACCATCACTACAGGGAAGATCAGTTTCAATTAGAACATTTTCCAGTTGTTGGCTGCGCAGACAAAAGAAAAATCGGTAGAAAAATATTTATTTCTCCCCTTCACCACAGCCAGCCCTAGTACAAAAGCTGTTCATATCCTGTCAGTGTATAATAAAGCTCCAAGGATTTCTCTAACACAAATGATGTGTAGCAACCAGTGAAAAGACAGGTGAGGCCTGTTTATCCACACATCCATGAAAACTACATTGTGTGATTACAAAAAATCAGAAATCATTTATCCAAGACCCAATCCTGAAAATGCTCAGGTAGCTGTCAGTGTGCCTACTCCAACAAGAGCAAGTTTTTCCACAGGAACAAGGGCTCTGTCATTAATGTTCTCCCTTACCCTAAAGCTCATGTATTTCCATAACTTTGCCACTTACTTTATCTTTCTTATTTAAAAAAAAAAAAAAGGTAATGTTTTGTCCTGCAATAGGGCATCACACAAGTTTTAGCTTCCCACTCAAAAGTAGCACATTAGTTTCTTCAAATGTACTGCATGACAAAAGAAACAACAAACCGTAAAACTAGTGCTAATTAAGACAAATGACAATTTTGTCATTAGTTGTACTAAAATTATAAATTTTTCTCAAAAGGTTCTGCTCTTGAGTGCACAAACATTATGAGACCTCCATGAAATAAATATGAATGTGAAGCATTGTACAAGCATCTAACAATGAATACTTAACACTTCGTGGTAGTCAGAGTTAAAATGATAGTAGAAGCAGATGACATTTCTAAAAATGCATATATAAAACTGATTAAATATTTCCTAAACATAAAGTTGTCTATATTTATACATCACACAACAAAAAAAGGGACAGAAATGTTTTGTATTCAAGATCCTTATTAAGCTTTTCCTTTATTAGCACTCCCAAGTGCTAGGGAAGTTTATAAAAACATGTACTTAATCCAGTTAAAATACTGTACAAAATGAAGAGGTTATGAATGCTGCCAGATCTCAGATTTATTTTTTTTTAAGTTGCCTATGTAACAAAAGTAGACTTTAATTATAAGAAAAATAGCTTGGAAAGTATTCCAAAAATTATCTTAAGTCCAATAATAAAGTCATTAGTCTGACAATGAAATCCAGATATATTCTTGCATAAATTTACATGAATACAGGTAACTTATCAAATGGTATTCAACCTACTGTTTGCTTTGAATAGTCAGTGAGTTTAGTAGCATCATATTTAACAGGCTATTCTGTTCCCATATGAAATGTGTGGCAATTTTGAGTAAAATAATAATGCAGTTCGTACTGCTGCAAGGCAAGTCCACAGTTATCTCAATTCATCAAAACACAGGTAACATCAATGAAGGTTAAACTTACTTAGGGCATGAGATCATCACAGTATTCTTACAAAAGTTTATAAACTTTTCTTGGACCAAAACAGATAGTTTTAAAAAACAATTCTTCTACAGATCATACTGTACAAAACCGAAAGCACAACATGATGTAAGTAAGAGTCTTTGCTGTGATTATATGGTGTAGTGAATTTGGCACTTCAGAGTAATGAAATTTCCAGTGGCACAGTTCTTATCTACAGCAGCACATAACCTGCAAACCTTGGGCAAACATCCTGTACAGGAAAATAATCTGTCCGCTGCCAAATCTGACGAAAGGAAGAAAAAAGAAAAAAAAGACCCAAAAAAAAGCTAGCGCATGTGCACAGCTTTGTCAAGAAAACTAACAAGGAAGGTGAAGGACATCTTTGTACTGCTTTTCTCAGTTCCTGCTGTCAGACAAGTCTGGAGAATTTAACCGTAGCCTAGGAAGGAAAAAAAACAAACAACAAAAAGAACAAATTAACATTCACACCAAAAGATTAAATCTATTAAAATATGCTCAAACTAGCTTACAGATACCTTAAATGGGGGAAAAAAATGTATTCATTAATTGCTAGTTGCCAGCAAATTTTTTGTTTAAAATATTAATGGCAAAACATCAGTGCTCCACACGAAGTAACAGAAGTTGGTTCACAACAATCCTAATGCACCGGTGCAAACCCGATTTTCATACCAAGAAAGGACTGGAAAGTGACTGACTGTGACAGAGGCACTTCAGATGCCAACACAGAAGACCACCCAGATTTTAAGGATTTTGATATCTCTTTCCCCTTTAGCTGGTTTTCAGATTTATTATAAAAAGCACAGCTTACCTCCTACTACATCCTAGCCTGACACCCAACTGTGTGTGGTTGTCTTTACGCTGTGCTGAAAACTTTGGTTAGGCAATACACTGTCAAAGTTAAAATCTAACGTTTCTCCATCCATAAGGTCATTACGGATAATTGACTCCATGTCACAGTCCAACCGTTCAATTAACATGTCATCTAAGTCACTGGGAAGCTTCTCCTGGTGGAGGGAAACAATTCCCACCCTTCCGTAGCCATTGCAACTGTTAACAGGGGCGTACGGGTTCATAGCATTCATCTGCATTGGGTGACTCATAGGCACTTGTAACGAAGTCTTCACTGTTGACAAGCGATTTAGACCTGATGTATGTGACATGGTGTTCACTGTGTGTGACAAGGCACGACCATTAACTGCAGGTGTTGGCTGGTTATGTCCTTGGTGAGGGCGGGCATTAGGGTTCATCATTTTGTTGTGGGGTGGTTGACTACCATAAGTTGGCATCACCGAGTTAGCGACCATCAGCACGCTTTGGCCCAGCGCCCTGCCACCAGCCTGGGAAACACCAGTGTCTACTGATGCCAAGATATCATTGTGTGGTGGAGAATCAGAAGTCAGTAACTCTTTCAGAAGTCCTGCGGGGCAGTTATATTGGCTCATCGATCCATAGCTTGATTTACTGTCTTGAAGAGCCTGCATAGGAATCTGGGGCAAAGAGTTCATGCTAGCTTGAGCATACGTAAATTTCCTGTAGTCTGGATTTTGCGAACCTATACTTGTGGTCGAGGATGCAAACGAGTAACCTGGTGTTTGCTGCATCAGCGTAGCAGATGAAGACTGGGTTGATACAGTCATTGACGTATTAGGTGACAAGAGATTAAGGTTATCCAAAAGATTTTCCATGTTCTCAGAATTACTCATCTCTGAAAGACTGGGTAGAGTAGAAGTCATTTTGGTGGCTGATGATGGGTATACCATGGAGTGCACATCCCCATCTCCAAGATCATCTTGCTCTGGCAAAATAGGAGAAAGTCTTCCGCTAATGGTACTAGCGTTAGAGCTAGTTCTAGGTCGAAATGTACTCCAGTTATCAAAGTCATCGTTACTGTGAGAGCTGGGGCTTGCGGGCCACTTCGAGAACTGCGACCCAGGGCTGTCACCACTTCCCTCTTGACCAGACTGAAGGGATGCTTTTTTCTTGGCAGCTCTGCCTCTGCTTTTGGCAAACTTGCTGTTGTTATCCATGGACGCTGCTCGCCTCCTAGGAGATTTGCCCCTCTTTCCTCCTTCAGGATTGAGCATCCACCAGGAACTCTTCCCTGTTCCCTCATTCTGCACTCTGATGAACTTGCTGTGCAGAGACAGGTTGTGACGGATGGAATTCTGAAAAACAAAATAAGGTGTAAGAAAGGGAGAAAACATGCGTCTTTTATGGCATACTAGTATTTGTCTTTGCAAACATACTCTCATTTTGTTAGAAAACATAGAAGTAATCATGAAAGAGGAAAACATGCCAGTCTGGAAACATCTTTTATCAGCTCACCACTCAGAACTGGCTGAAACGAGCTTGCAAAGAGTTCCCATGTCAACTTGTCTGTCATGCGGCCCGATCACATCTGACATTATAAAAAGTTAAATAAAATATTGAAGGAGCTGCTCTAAAACACAAGTTCCTCATAAAGGAGACAAAATATACAAAAGGACGAATGAAGATCTCATTATTACCTTCAACCTAATGGGTTGAACCTGATTGCATTTAGGGATTATTTTTTTAATTATTATTATTTTACACAAAGTTCAGGAGTGCTAGATCTGTTCTATGGTCCTTATAATGGGTTCACATCCTGCACATCCCTAAGCCCTGCAAACATGCCAGCCTGTGAGTATCACCACTGAGCATTAGTGAGGTTTATATTACTTGTGTTATGTGAGAAAACACATATAGAAAACCAGTTGAGGATTAAGTTCTAATTTTTATAAACAAACATCACAAATTGCCTAAGAAATCATAAGGGAGAAAGGAATGCAAATAGCATAGACAAAATTGCATTTAAAACCTCAGTCTTACAACCATCTTTCTCTTTCAAAATCAACATTTAAATATGCAAAATTGACTCTTCTTGTGCCTGAGAGCGAAGATACCTTGTGCCAAGATTGACCAGAGGTACGGAGGCTTTTCACTTCCTCCTCAGCCCAGAGTACTGTTTCATGTTTTGCTCTTAAATACAAAAAAAAAGAAGAAAAAAAATCCAAAAATCCAAAATCCAAGGCCACAGGTTGACCTGTTAACAAGACTACCCTTTGGATTACCAAGCTGTAGATAAACATTTTTTTTCCTCATGTCATTTTCTGCTGAGCACATGTCAAGAACATTATATTAAGAGAAAAGCTGTTCTATATTTTGACATAATTGCCAACAAAAAGCCACAAGCTCAAGGAGTGCTGAAATAGGCAGCCATAGATGTTGGTAGGAGGGTGGGACAGTAGCACAGTCTACAGGGGGACCTACGGTCTGCACTATGACTGCAATTCATGCAGAACAAGTAGGAGGCAACCACAAAACAACACATGAAATGGGGAAACCAGAAATTAGACCTCAATGGCAGAGAAATCAGCTGCCTTCCATTCACAGTCATTTTTAGCAAGTTGTCTAAAGAAGAATTTGGGGGAGCAAAAATGAAAAGACTGTTTCTATAAAGTGGTAGTAAGGCTGATCTTGACCAGAAGGCCAGTAGGCCAATTATCGCAAAATACTAAATGGTTGCCAGACCTACAAAAACCCTGTTGTGCCTTTCCTGTTTCACTACCTTCTTCCTCCCACCTATCTTCTCTTCTCTTCAGTTTTTAACCTGACTCCCAAGATCCATTACAGCACCAAACCATGAGGATGATACAGCTCATGTAGCTCTGCACGCCTTGTGAGGCAAACCAGAAGATGAGGGACACAGCCACTGCTCTGGTCTCTGGCTGCTTTTGCTGTATTCCCCAACCCAGAGCGCTGCCTGTGACAGTAGCATCTCCAGAAACGTCTTCCTTCACCTTCTCTACTCTACCTGTCCTCCTGTGTACACCTGCTTTCTCAAAGATGCACATCTTTCCCCATTGCCTATACATCCAGCTGACAGAAGAAAAGGAACAAAGACCAATAAGGAGGCATGCCAGGTGAAAACAGTCATCTCATGGAGCCTGGCTCAAATCAGAGACAACAGGCTCCAATTCCCTGCAAGGGCCATGACACGTTGTGGACCACGGAAAGCCAAAAAGCCAAAGCAGGCCTGGCCACCTGCAGAACTCAACAGGGATGGTTACTTGGGGGTCAAAGAGGAGACCTTCAGCAGATGAGGGCGGCAAGGAGGTGTTACAGTCCTGTAACACCTTACAGGCAGCAGTGTCCTCAGATTAACCCGACAGGAGCGCAGCTTCCCCCCAGAGGGTCATGAGGCACTCTTTGACAACAGAAGATGGCAGAACGTGGCCTCATGGCCGCTCACTGTTCAAGCAGCATAGCAAGGAGTCAAACCGTGTGCCCAACCTCAGAAGCCTTTCCAGCCTCTCCTTCCCCTCCAAAGAACCATCCTTAACAAATTATCCAGTTAAACAAACACCAGCGACAATTTGAGCGTTTCCTTATTCAATTTTGAAAGGAAGCCATTCTCATATTAACTAATTAACATAGGACTGTATCTCTTAACTGCAGGCAGCCTTGCAATCAAAATCTCATCCTCTATCTAGCTACAGGGCATTAGGGAAGGCCTTGAAATTTTATTTTCACCATGTGGAGCTAACATGTCAGAAGGGTAAGCCCGAAAATCTATCTTTGGACTTGCCCGCAGCCCCAAAGGCCAACCAAGAAGCCTCCTGAGGCCGGCCTGGCGCAGCCCATTGTTTTCACTCAAGGGCCACAGCCGAACCCCCGGCTGACAGAAGTCCAGCTCTAGAAATGTCGCAAGAAAGTTGTTCTGCACATCTGTTGATTAAAAAAACCTCCTGCGCCAGTTCAATTTTTTACTGTATTTTGTAAACATACCCAGTTGGCTCAGGCTTACTGTTTACTATCAAAATAGGCATATCAAACACACAAAACATCAGGCAGAGAAAATACCGTGCTAAGGCTCAGTTCTCTTTTCTCTGCAACAGAAGTGTTAAATATTTAAGAAATCGCTGCTATTCCTTAGTCATCAAAAATGTTATAATCTGGTATTATTGTACTGAGGACATCTGAGGTCGCTCTTTGAGTAACAGAGCTGTCTCCTAACTCTGCCAGCAATGAAAAAAAAATTTTCCTAACAGGAAAAGGTTTGCGGCCCAGAGCTTGTTACATAAATTCCTGTTTTTCACGCAGCCAGCAGGACATTAAAGAAGCTATGATTTACTAACTTGGAAAAAGTGTTGAAGAGGTAAATCTTGTGAAAATATGCACTGCTGTTAATGATGTTGTGTCTACAAATCTTTGCCAGACGCAAACATGACCTGATAAAAAAGTATAGTTTCAGCAGTGGATCTTGGCAGCCAGAGAAGCGGCGCGGCTGTCAGCGGCCGGTTTCTCGGCGGCACTGCCGGCCCCGGCCAC
>NW_009635281.1:97619-100995 GCF_000690535.1 Cariama cristata
TGGCCTGAATGACACGAAAAGCAAGCGGCTGTGTTTTGAGGTGGGTTTCTATGCAGCGGCGACGCATGCCAGATCGCTCTACGAGCATCCGCACTGGAATTTTATCAAAATCTCGTCAGGATGGCAGCAGGGCTGCTGCCACCTGTGGGGTGTTTCCTGGGATTGAGTTTCTGCCTTTGAGATAAAGCACAGGGAGCCTCCACTCCCATTTGGTCCACAAACCGACTCCATGCCATACATCAGCATATGGACCGGGAACTGTGGATACGCTTATCACTACTCGCTGATTTAAGAGCCAAAATATGCAAAACCAGTACCTGCTAAATGCAGTGAGATGAACACATACCAGCTAATAAAGCTCCCAAAGCCAAGAAAATTATTTCTTTGAATCTACACATTTTTATCATTCAGTTGCCTTTCCAACATTTCCTACAGCCTAACCGCACTGCTGCGAGAACGTCCTGCTTACTCCTCCTCTAAGCAACAAAAAAATTAAACTGCTTTATGTTTTAAAACAATTAAAGAAATAGATGTCTCAGCCATTTAATCCCTGGGCGCAAGTAGCTCTGCTGATATCTAATACTGCATTTAAACTTGAGATATTTATACTAAAACATGCAACTTAAGTTTAACCTGTCTAATTGCTGAAAAAAATCATACCCCATTACAATTAAAGTTGAGGCATTTAATTATTTTTTCAGTAAATTGCATCTGTATCTGGGGAGCTACAAGACCCAAACTTTGTCTACGAGTGCCCGTGGTCTCTCCCAACCTCACACCCTCAGACACAGGCAGGACCCATTCAGCCACAGTGCTGCGACAGCCACCAAAAGGGAGAGCAAGGAACAGATGCAACAGTCGATATATTTTACAAAAACGAGTGGCTTTGCTATCAAGGTGCATATGCTGATGGTATTGCAATAAAGCACGCGGTGGCATCTCAGAAAAGAGATTCACCAGTAACTAGTAACAAAGGCAGAAGGAGTTGGCCTCTGGAGGCAGATGCAGCCATAACAAAGTGGGAGGCCATAAAAGGCCATAAGAGCAAGGCTGCTTCCATAATACACAGGTCAAGCATTTCTATTAAAATTAACAGTCTAATGACTGCCCACCAATTTTTCATTCAGAAGACATCTTAGCAGTTCACTGATTCCTACACCTCATCCAAAGGGACAGTCTACACATGTTGCTGGTTGGCTTGCACTACCATCAGCTGAAATGGCTGCAAATACAGACTGGCGCACAGGATCTGACTGTCATTCTCAGATCTCTCCAAAGACTATCTGAAATGGATTTGGAAGCTGGAGAGAAACTTTCAGGGAATATGACACTCAAGACTGCTTCTGCCGTGACCCTCTAAGATAATCACAATTTTTTTTAAAAAAAAAAAGAAAAGAGAAGGAGGGAGATTGCTTATTTATTTATTTTAAATGATAGTTGGAGAATATTGCAATAGGGACATGCTTGGCAAAAAGGTCAGGGTTGAGGACTGGTAGGAGAGAAGTTCAGAGACCCATCAGCTAGCACCATCACTGTTGAGAGATGTCTGTTGTGACCAGTGGTGGCTGGCACATGAGCCAGCTGCGTTAGCGTGCCCTGTTACTGAGAGCTTACAGCAGGATTCAGAACCAGTAGAGTCCCTCTGTGGAGAGAACACCAAAGCAAAAGCTTTGCAGCAGACAAGGGAAGACCCCAGGATTTCCCTAAGATGTTACAGAGGACATCAGACCTGTCTCTCAAGGTCTGTGTATGGGGACCCTACAGAAGGTCCAGGTGTTCAAATCACCCTCCTCTTGGAGCCTCAGTGGCAAGCACCACTCTAAAAAGCAGTCATTAAAAAACCCTATGAAAGTATGCAAAGGACAGGAGGTTCACCAGCACATTTACTCAGGGTTCCTTCAGCATTAACGGCCAGACAGCAGCAGCAGGGGCTAACTGTGGCAAGTGGCACCACGTAGCATCTAACCAAGCCTAAGCTAGACCATGCCTAGTGAAATAGGCAGGTCTGCTTGGAATAGTTACACTGCCCGCACCCATTTTGCTGTGGTTTCCAACCATCCTGCCAAGTTTGCAGGGGCAAGGTGAGGATGCTAAGGAGTAAAGAGAACATTGATGACTCCAGATGTACCAAAATTTTCTTTGGTACAACAGTCTGCTGTAAGGCAATACTGTTTGTCTTATCTAATGACTACGAGATACAAGAAGTTTGGTCAAAAACTTGGATACAAAAGTGTTTAGTCAACAGATAGCACAGTTGTTCATAAAACAGCCTTAGCCACATTTCTCTCTTGAAAGGGTTCCTGATACTACAATGTTCACCATCACAACTGCACATCTGGCTGCAGTGTCAGAGGCTTCAAATGCTAATGAAATAGCTATCTTTGCCACCCAGTTGTAGCATTCTTTGATTACAGCTCAGAAACCTTCTCCATTGTCAGATCAGAGCATGGACAGAAAGCATGTCACTTAGCCTCAGGTCAAAGAGTCATATTTAGAAGATGCTGGCAATTTGCCACCTGCAGCTGCATGAAGGTGGAAGGGCAGGATTTCCTCCCAAACAGGTCATGCTTTTTTGGGTCCTTTGTTCTTGGGGGGGTGCTTTTGTTTGACTTCATTTTTGTCCTGCAGTGTTATACAGTTAAGAAGTGTCAGCTGGAAAAAGCGCAGAAACACTTTAATCTCACCAGAGTGGGTCTTGCGCTGTTTCTCTCTGCTTTTCACTACAGATGGTGGCATAGTGAGAGACTTTCCCAGACCACCACCCATGAAACACCATCTCTAAACATGAAGATACTTTCATAGACTGTTTCATTTGATAAGATTTCAGCAACGCATCCCTTGTTCCACACACAAATGTACAAGAATGGGGCAGACTGTATGTTATCACTATATGGTCACTACACGTGTCTCTCCTGCACAGCGGCGAGGGACCACATGTCAGCAGCATTACTCTAAGTCCTGCACATTCTGCAGTTAAGTCCACAGATTTATACTCTTCTACGCTTCCTTCTCATAGCTGTAGAAGACTAAAAAACTTTGGACACCAAAGGGGCTTGGCCATCCTCCAGGCTGCATCCTGCTGCCACACTTGGCACTAGGGACTGGACGGGATTTCACAACCACTGGAGCTTTATCCTCTGGAACATGGTATGTAGTAACAGAAAATACATGCACAGCTCCAGACATTGATGTTTAAGGGACTTGGCTATGCATACTTACATGTCAGAACTGGCAACTCTACTGACGTGTAATTGAGTAATTCCCAATTGCTATCCCCAGATACCCTCCTCTTCATTCTAGGCAGACTCCTTTGAGGCACTTTTCCATAATGGCAGTTTGGACATTTCTGATGAGATGGTAACACCTGCTTACTTTC
>NW_009635281.1:101011-101935 GCF_000690535.1 Cariama cristata
CTGTCCCTACACAGACATTTAGAAAGAATGAGCGTAAAAAATATGAGCAAGGAAAAGCATAGCATGACAAGTATACACAGAGGGCAAGCACACACCTGGATACTTTTCCACATGTGATGACCTCAACCAAAACTTCTTATGACCACTTTTATGTTTTCTGTACCTCCAAGAGGGAGACAGAGCTACAACCAGGTTAATGATCACCTACATCAGTGCCAATACTCCATTTTATAACTACATTTATTTCTATAACCACAATACGGGCATGATATAATATCAACACAGCGTATACCAAATATATAAACATTTGCTAGCATTTCAAAGCCAAGGAAACTAAGTGACACTGATTAGGAAAAACAACAGACGAAGATGCATATGAAAATTGTGAGATTTTTAAAAAGGGATTTGTCAAATGGAACTTCCTTCCTCTCTGGTAAAATCATCTGGGAAGTCAAGACAGCCAAGAGGTTTGTCTAAAATCTATTGGTTTTCAGAGGTGAAAGGCAGGCAACAATATGAAGACAGCACAGTGTTGTTAAAAAAAAAAAAAAAAAAGGCAAATAGCCATCAGGATAAAACAAAAGTTTTGAAGTATAGAAAATAAGGGAAGAAATAAATATCAGATGAAAAAAATTCAAAGCTAGCAGGGACAACTATATATTTGGTGATCCAGACAAATCCTAATACTGATGCTGTAAGCTTTCTATTCCAACAGATGGAAAACAAGTGTTTGACAAATATAAGGGTTCCATATTTGTAAATAAACATTTCTGTTTTCCACAAATACGGAACATATCTATATATATGCATATGTACATATACAGCTTATGATAAAGAAGCATTTCCCAAGTTCACTAGTAACACAGAAGGCCGACACTGAGGCCCCGCTGAAGAGGAACATTTCAAAGTCAGGATGCCCTTATA
>NW_009635281.1:101966-106981 GCF_000690535.1 Cariama cristata
CCCTCCCTCTTTAAGCGCTCTCCGACCTCTGGCCCTTCACAAGCAGCCTGCGCTGCAATTACCTCAGTAACGCAAAAACAGCAAAGGAGGAGGACAGATGCGCAACCTGGGTGCCCTGACATCAGTCCCAGGTGCTATCAATTAATAAATCATCAGAGGTCAGGGTTATAATTAATCTCTTTCAAAGCAGTCCCACAGAATATAGGCCACCACATGTACAAGAAAAATAGTATCTTTTGTTCAGGAAAGGTAAGCGAGAGAACACCTGCAGATATGCCAATACCACACCGAATGACAGCGCAGCCAAGATTAGCACCATGCGTCACTGCTAATGTGTGCTCATCAAAGGATTTAAAAGCATTAAAATTATCTGTAGTGCAATAAGTCGTGAGGAAGGCTGCTGCGATTCGTGACAGGCAGGTAGCCCTCTTACAGTTATCCTAATGCAGCAAGCAGGAACGCAACCGTAAGGGACACAGCCACCACAGCAGCGTAAATGTTTGAGGCAAAGCTGTCCTTGAATGCAGAGCCCAAGCAGGTTATTGCAAGGAAAACATGAACCACAATTATAAGCAAAGTTTATTAAAATAAATAAATAAAAATGTGGAGTAATAAAGTAGCAGTTCATCTATACAATACCAGAATGACTAATAGCTTAAAATTTCATTCTCTGACTATAGTCAGGAGAGACTAAGGGGTGTTTATTTTTCTTCAGCCAGTGGGAATAATTGTGATCAGTGGGACAAAAAATGTTAATCACTCGTTTCCTGTTTAACAGACAGCCTGGTTCACCTCTGCCACTCTCCACGGTTACACCCAATTCATCACAAAGACTACAGCACTGTTTATAGAAAGCTTCCCCTTTTTTTTCTTTCTAAATCTAAGCTGCCTTTTATTGACATTCGTTAGCTCTAATGAAGAGGTACAAATGTGTGTACATGTTAAATACATCAATACTAATTAGACCAGCAGATCAGCTTAAAAGGAGCACTAGAAACATGTTCTCACCAATAAGTAGCAATAAGGTGAGAAACAGGCCAAAGTCTCAGTGTAAACCACAGAGGTGAGAAACATCACAGTCCGAAAATAGGGGTCATTTTTTGCATTGGCTTTTGTGGACATGCAGAGAACTTCCAAGAATTAAAAAAAAAAAAAGAAAAAAAAAAAAAAAAACAAAAAAAAGAGAGAGAAAAAAAAAGAGGGGGGCAGGGAAGAAAAACAGATATGATTACTCCAAAAGCTTTAATAGGATAAGTGAAACAATTGGAAAGACCCCTGCCTGAGAAGTCACATAAGCTTTACATGCTAAAAAGCCCTGCATAATGACCAAAGCAGTCATTTGCCACCTGCCTAGGTAAAGGCACAAGCAGACCTAACCCTAAATGTTTGGTTTCAGTTGGATGCTTTACTAGGGAGCCACTCATCTTCTCTTCATCCTCATGGATCAAGACTATTTGCTTTCACAAAATTGCTGACAACCTAAGGGGTTGGAATGACTGTCACGACCCGATGGATTTACAAGCAAAGGGCTACCACAACAATGGAAAGTAAGTTAAAACTGAGGCTGGTAAAGCAAAGCAGGACAAACTGGAGACATGGGCTAAATCCACAGCACTTGCCCCATTCACTGTGCTGCCCATGGGCTAGCCATGGCTGGAGAAGCTTTAAGACTTCTTTCACCTGTGATAACACCCACGGCCTGACCATAGACCTCTCTTTAGTGACACGGAGAAGGAGCAGCTGCCAGTTTGCAGCTCCATTGACCAATGGAGCCAAACACACCTGCAGCACTGCACCCACAGCTCCTACAATGCATGAACTCATCTCACCAGGGCAGCAGAGAGATGTTTGCTTTTTTGCAGGAAAGGCACCGAGCCCGGCTGTATTTCTTACCTTGGGAAGCAACATACCAAGGGTGATGTACAGACGCAATAATATAAAAAGTTGGGTTGACTGAGTCTGTGCAGATTGGGGGAAAAAAAAAAAAAACACACCACAACAAACCAACAACAAAAACATCTCCTTATTACACTTGTACTACCATAGCAGAGGGAGCCTTTTCCTTTAGCAAGCAAAGGACTCAAATTCTCCGGACATGGGTGTCACTGAATACTAGTTTTTCAGAAACAAAAGAGTCAATGAAAGCAGCAAGCTTCCTTTGCAGCAGGGTTAGCTGTGCCCCACAGGAAATCCCTGGCTGAAGGAAGCTGCATGTCTTGTAAAAAGAGGGGCAAAGACTTCCATTTACAGGCTGAATGATATCTTACGCTACATCTCACTATGCATTTGATCTTTATTTTGATCACAGCAAGCGCAAGGATAGGCTAGCAAAATTTTAGTATAGTCTCCAAAACTACATAAAGGAAAATAAAACAGAGTTGAGCAGGATTTTTTGTTTGGTTTAGTGCATCTTTAGAGACTCTTTACCGCATCTAGCAGTAAAGATGCTGAAGCTTTCACATTTGTAAGGGGACAGTGTCAGCTTAAAACTAACAACCACTCGCTGGATTTCACCTACTGTTGTACATATCTGATGTTGCTGTAGTAACCAAGAGAAACTAAGGAAAGAAGACAGGGATATTTATCTTTCCTTTAGTTTCTTTTGTACGTGAGTACAGCCCAGTGTATAAAGCCACTGTTTTTACTATTTATTTTTCCTCTAGCCAATTCTCCCTTTATCCACCTCACATATAAAAAGAAAATAAAATATCATTTGCTTGTTAATAAAATAGTAGCAGACAAAACAGATTTCTTAAGTTTGTACTAAAATAGCTTAAACAGGATCAGATTTAAGTTCTCTTTAAACTACTGCACCATCTGCAAATACGTAGATGAAGGATATTGCCTTATGCAGGCAGTATTTGTTCATTTTTCTTTGTGTTCTGTTTTTCATACTTGTCCTTTACTCCGAAGTTACAAGAAGCAAGCACCGATTTCCAATTACTCCTCTTTGTACATCCTCAAGAGGCAACACATATACTAGGTATTGTGTTTCTACTCAGCTTCTTTGAACACAGTTTGCCTTGGTACTTTTTTTCCGCCACCACAGAAGCATGCCAGACCACCAGCACACACTCTTCGGGAGAGCTCTTTCCAATTCAAGCTTGCTCCCATAGCCTAGTAGATTTTATATAACACGATTTACTACTACAACGCCCGCAAAAAAACCCTCATCCAAATTTCATTATAGCCTTGAGCTATATTCCAGTGTGCATTACTCCTCTCTGCTGTCTGGCCAGTTGCAGCCACCCTCTTTCACATAAGGTGTGGTTCATACTTAAAGGGTTTTTAGTTTATTTTCTCACAAGAGGGTCTCGGGACTCTGAGGACTCCTGATGGGTGGCTGCACTGTTCATGCCAGCATCTTCTTCTCGAACACTGCTTTCCGTGATGTTCTCCAGGCTACAGTTTCAAGAAGCGCTGGCACTCATTGCTGGTTTTTGTGACATCTGTTCAGTATTATAAAGCTACAGTCACCCAATCTTGCAAAACGTTTAGTGCCAACTCTGAACCAAGTTACCCCCAGACATGCTCACAACTTGCAGTAGGCTACGGGACGCAGAGTACTATTTCTCAGAGCAAGCTGGGCAGACAGAGAAGGGAAATCTAAAGGGTAATTTCTTCCCTCACACCCATTTTGGAAGCATTCCTATTCCCTCACTACTGTAGGCTGTGCTCTGTACTTAACAGACCCTTATTAAATCAAAGGACTATTTACAATCTACATACTGGCAAGTCCACATTCCCATAGAATGTCATCTGGCAACACTGACTTGAACTATCAGCTCTGTATTTACTTGCTTTTCTCCTTCCCAAACAAGAAAAATAAAGACAGAAACAAGAAAATAAAGAAAAAGCCATGTTTTTAATGAGAAGAATGGAATTAACAGAGTCAAGCCCAAGAGCTCTGGTGCATCAGCATTCATCACAATACCCAAACATCCTTTTTTTAAAAAAAGGTAAAATATTACAATGAGGACAATAAAAAGGAAGATAAGCCACATCGTTGTGGCTTGGGATCTTTTACGTACACCCCTGCTTCTAGAGAGGTGCAGGACCACACTGGACACAAACTAAGACAGCTCTCAGAATGGGATGCTGTTATGCAAAAATGAGCTTTGTTAGGCATTTGGGGTGCTGTTTTTCTCCTGCTAATTAGGTCTAATTAATCTCCCCTCATTACTGTTTCTCTCCATTTGATATACGCAAAGAGACCGGCCTGAGCAGGCCTCGCTCATTCTCCTATTTCCCTGGACAGAGCCTGACACAAGGAGGCTCTGGCCGCATTGAGGGCGGCCAGGTGCAACAGGAGGTGCCCCAGGAAGGACACTGCCACCACCCTCATCAGTTCCGAGAAGAAAACACTGTTTTTGAAAAGCCTCCCATCCCCCTTCACTAATCCCACAAACTCAAAAAGCTCTTATCAACTTTTGGATTAGGCTTCCTCCTCCCAGAGGTCACAGTCTTTGCTTGGTGCAAACTTCACCGTCATCACTCCCATCCCCCCTTAATGAAAAGCCCGTGGGTTAACTGGGCAGCCTGAGCCTGCCTGGCTAGTTATTCAGATTTAACGACCGCGACATCCAACTTTGCAATCACAAAGGCCGCCATGGGCCCCCCATCCCTCCCGTGCCTTTGCGCAAAGTTGAGGAAGGCAGAGGAGCTCTCCTCCAGCTTTCCCCAGATGTGCACTAAAGCTCTATGGCAAAAGCACAGCTGAGACAAAGAGCTAAAATGCCCTAACCAATTCAAAGGGCTGCAACAAGGAAGCCTTAAGACACTCTACAGGGACTTGCTCAGTATTTGTCTCCTTCTGACAGCTTTTGCTTCTCTTAAGTATTGCAGTTTAGCTATCCCTCTTGTTCAGAAAGAGAAGACACATAGCCCTCTGTGCAGCTCCAAAGATGTGCAAGCTCTTTTCTTGAGTGAATTGGCTTGCTAGGTCAGAATAGGGCAATTGTTTCAAAAAATAAATTTAAAAAAATTTACAGGACACAAACTTACATCAGATTAAA
>NW_009635281.1:106996-111195 GCF_000690535.1 Cariama cristata
AGGAATGTTCAGCAGTAGGAGCTGTCATTTGCAGTAGCTATCAAGGCACAGGAAGTTATTTATGTTGTGGATCACAAAAGGGCCTCTTTAAAAACAAGGATGAAACAGAAAAAAGCAAGCTTGTTTACCAAGGCATGTTTTCCAATATTATTTATCTAGCTAAGTTTGTTTATGAAGTTTTGTAATAATTTCTCATTGATACATCTATGGGTTTATGTCCACAGACTCATTAAACTGCTGGCAAACTCCAGCGGACACTGCAGCCCTTACTGCTCTTGTTTAATTTTTTTATTATTTTCAGTTTTTAAGATATTACAGGGAATGTTTCCCCATATTCATTTTGTTTTAAAAATAAAGTCTTCCCCTGGAAAGTCAGGTGTTTTCAAGTATTTAGTTTGTTGATTATTCACATAGCCATAAATTATGCAGAGTATTTGGCAGGCCATGCCTTTCTCTGTTAAAAAGTTTGTTTTTACTTTTTCAGTTATTGTTTAGATCCTGGTCATAACATGCTTCAGGTTGTTTTTAACAGCAAAAAGGAAATAAGCAATATTTTAACTTATATCACACTGTAACAGCATCAAGTGCCTACGCAGCAATATGCTGCCTATTCAGTATTTCAACTGTCTTCCTGTCCACTGCTGACTTACAACAGCAAGAAGATAATTCATAATTTTACACAGCTCTGCAACCTGTAAACACAGTTATGATTTGGCTCACAAGCATGGTCAGAACAAAACACAAACAAAAAGGTGCAAGAAACAGGACATAAAAAAAAAGAGTAGACTATAAAGCATCCATATTTGCTGAAGGTTGGTTTTGACATCATAGGAAAACCAACAAAGCTGTTCTGGAGTTAGCTCACATGCAGCTGGAAGGTAACATGGCTGGAAGAGGCAGAGCCCCAGCAAGACACTGTTTGCCTGCGTTCACCCTGACACTAAGGCAGAGAGTTAGAAAAGAGAATTTGAACTACGCTGCTCATAGGGATCACGGTCTGCTGCGGACAGGATTACTAACCCATCGTGACTCCTAAGAATATGCCCTCTGGATTAGCAAAAAGAGAGACGACGTTCCAAAAGTCACACAATTCATACAAAACAGTCTCTGCGACAAAGTAGAAATTATGGAACTACATTTCAGGAATTTCTCCAGGATTTTTTCTATAGGGTTAGGTTGGACGTTATCTTTCAAGCACTCAATTCTCATGCAGCAGGACTTCTGCCTCTCCTCCATTAGAAAAGTCTTACGAATCCCAACAAATAAAAGAGAAGAAACATGACTGTTTCACTAGGTGTTTTCCTTTGGCCATCTCTGTGAAAAATATATGTTCCAAATGTAAGAGTTTGAGTTTTGACATAACATCATATTCATGCCTCAAGTCCTCCAAGCACACAGGCTCAAAAAACTGACTCTTTCTGTTCTCAAAAGACAGAGTGAATGACCCCACCTAAACCCACCTTATTTTGGATCCCCTTAACGTGAACTTTGAAAGATCTCATTTTCTAGGAGAATACAGACTTCCAACTCAAAAATAAAGGTGCTTGGCAAGATAACTCCCTCTCCCCACAGACATCTACAGTCTACCCAAGCCAAACTCAGTGCACTACAGCCATCCAAAAATACCTTTCATTTGGAGGTGGAACACATTTACCAACTTACCTGTAGAACATTTCCAGCAAACCAGCAACAACAGAACTCCTCCTTCCCCCATCCCCAAATTTCAAGTGTGTAACTAAATAAAGTACAAGGAGACATGCAATAAAGAGCAGATCTGCTGGTCTGTAAATCAGAAGAGCTCACAGACCTTTTCAAGCTGTAAACTTCCAAAGTTGCTATGTCAGCCCCCGAAACAGCAACTGGGGATTGAGCTGAGCCAAATTATTACCAACTGGGCAATAATAGTTGGGACAAAGATAGTTTTCCTAAAGATAAGACCATGTCCATCAATTAATTTTCCTTCCGTTTCTCTCCTACCACTAGTTGTATGCATGTCAGGCTTGACACCAGGCACCATTTTCTACTTTTATTTTAAATTAAAGTTACAAAGGAGCCTCTCCAATAGAGCAATATTGTACTGGAGCCTCTGTCTGACAAAGTTGGTATCCGGAGCTTCAAAAAAGCAGTGGTAGAAGTTAAGAGTAAACATAAATAATTGCAGTTTATCTGCTTTTACACTTGAGCAATATTGAATATATCTACCTCACTGTGCTTGGGCTTAAATAATAATAGGAAAGCTTACCTACCCTACCTCCTTCTCTGACCTTTCTTCTTCCCTTACTCCCTGTTTTCCCCCTGGAATAAAATAAAATCAGAGAAGATAACAACAGAAAAATTATCTGCTCACAGGGCAGAGTCTTGACCTCAACATTTACAAGCTAGTTACTGTTTGCCACAAAATCAAGTTTTTATCTCTTAAAAGGACTACAATTAACAATTGCTCTGATTTGACTGCATGTTCCTCATTTACCTACAAAGGAGAGGGAGCTGAAGGAAAGAGGAACATTTCTCCCAAGACTGGCTTTGTAAAAAAGGTACTTCCAAAACTCAGCTTTGGAGCAATCAGTGAAGGATCTGGACCTAGTACCTTGAAGATACTTAGGCGCAAATTACTATTTTAACAAAGTCTAGTACCCCTTAGACACTCTTTTGAATGAAAGTCTCAAGGCATCAGCTGAGTTCAGGCCCTACCACTTAAACACACATTGCACACATCAGGCTCAAATAATGGAAACTGGCAAAATGACCATGGGCTCAATCTTCCTTTTTCCTCCTCCACCAATTATTCAAGGACCTCTCATTCACTCCTCCACTGCTGCCTACTTCCTTCAACACCAGGCATCTCTGGGGCATCTGATAAGGAAGCTCGGACTTATCTTGCTCAAAGTTTGCCTAACAACAGCAGCCATCCCCCACACATATTTTCAACACATTTGACTGATTTTCCAAGGAGAGTAGTAGCTGAGTAATTTTGACAACAAAAACACAAATCTCCGTGCTCTACAGCTCTTTTAAAAAAATTAAGTGATATTTTAAACAGAAAATATTATTTTTTTTTAGCAATTCTCACTTACTGCCATCTATTTTTGTGTTAAGTATTCAAACATGAAAACATTCAAGATTGAGTGTGATCAACCAAAGCATTAAGATACACACTCACCCCTAAGGAGGACTGCAGAGAAGTCTGATTCGTACAAATCCCCCAGCTGCAGCAATTTCTATGCAGTATGGCTGGTTAATAAAAGCCACAGAAATACGTTTAAAGCAGGCGGAAAGGCCTTTTACCCTAAGAAAAAACCTGCCAGAGAGCAGCAGTGATGAGGCGCTTGCTTCCCGGCACAGCTAAGGGCACGCTGCAACTTTTGCATCAGCTTGCATGACTCCTCTACATTGCCACAGAGGCTGCCCGCTTGTCAAATAGCCTTAACCATACAGATTTTTAATTTTTTTAATCAAGTCTATTGGCAAAGTCACATCCTTTCTACAGTAGCTGTTCTCAGCTTGAAGCCCACAGTCTCTCAGGGCCTCCAAAATACTTTCCAAATCCTTCAGAAAGCAGCTAGGGGAGGTAGTGGCAGTCAAATATCTCCTCTCTGATTGCACTGGCTTTCCTGTAATCCTGGCTTAAATACACCTGCACCACGGGAAGAAAATAGACAATTTTAAGTTGCTGACTCTAGAAAAAGAGCAAGAACTGCCTAAGATTAAACCCAGCCCCCAAACTTTGTCAAAGACCAATTTAAAGGGTAAGGCCAAAGGAGATTAACGCAAGTACGATGTCAAAGTACACTCAAACAGCAACAGCTTCTTGACAAACACCGAGGGGTCGTAAAAACCAGAACATTTAAGAAACCAATACTGCAGAGGAGAATTCATAATCCTGCAGTTTATGCATGAAGGAAAGCTCTCCCAGACCAGGTTCTGGCACCTGGTAATCGTTGTGGTTGTAGTAATGCAGCACAACTGAGTCCGTAACCAGAAATGCAGACAGCCCAGATGACTTCAGAGAAAGAAAATCCTCCAAGAGACATATTGTCCAATGGAGAAGGTGACATTGCCAGTCTTCCATGCACTTTGGGACCTGGTGGCTCTCCTTTCAGCGGCCAGGAGCCAGAGACAGTTGCAGTAGCAGAGAAGAGCACAGTTTAGAAGGGGACATCCACAAACCCATCAGCAATGTTAGCAAGGGACAGGGAAAG
>NW_009635281.1:111215-126339 GCF_000690535.1 Cariama cristata
GCTATGAGGGGCAAGAGGCTTTTGGGATCATTCCTACGGAAAGACCCGTCAGCCCCTCACACGGAGGGAACAAACAAGAGCAGGTCCCAGGTTAGGAAGCTCTGCCAGTTTGTGGTAATCTTCCCACAAGAGTGAAAAGACATGGGGGGAATAACAGCCACTAATAGCATTAGCAGAGAAGGATTTAAAGACCATGACTTGTATTGCACAGCAGTTTCATCGTAGCTGCTTGATGAGCCACAGTAGATACCAGTCGCTTGGTGACACCGAGGAAAGGAGTGTTGGCCGCGGAACCAGGCAACGCTTCCCTGAATGATTTGGCTTGTCAAGCTCCTCTGAGGCAGTCGTGGGCATACAGAGTGGTAGGAGCAGAGGCTGCTCTTCAAGTTAAGCTGTTTCTGCTTCAAATGAAATCAGGAACCCGCAGCCTCAGCAGTAGCTTCAAAATAGAAAGGCTGCTTCTTCAAATCGACACCTAGAGAGCATCCCTATGAGAGCTTCGGCCAAACACATTCCTGATTCCCAAGCACTGCTCACCAAGAAATACGGTCAACGCAACAAGAGTTTCCCCATACAGAAGATACTCCTCCATGCCTCAGCTGCCATCCCCTGAATCTGCATCTTACCAGACTCAAGCCCATCGCTGACGAAAATTTTCCTCCTCCTCTTTCTCCTCCTGCCCTCACCAAGTTTACTTTATTTCTACCAGAATGATGACATCTCCAACACCAGGACTGAACACTGGCACTTACCCCAACGAAGAAACCAATTCCCAGCAGCAAATCTGCCAGTAAACATGTTTCAACGATTCAATATATGGACAAAACTTACGCTACTCAAGTCAACAGAAATTTACCATGTATTTCTCTACGCCCAAAACAGATTTTCTATTGACGGCATTAAAATACTACAATTAACATTGCTAGTTCTATCATCTGAAGATTTGTTCTGTGTTGGTGCTATTTTTCCTTTTTGGTACATTTTCCATTTTGGTACAATATGCTTGAATCTTTTTGTTTCTTTTTTTTTGGAAAATAAGTTTATTATCCATCCTACAAGCCCCAAGATAAAGGAAAAGGCAATAAAGGCAGTATAAAGAGTACCTGTGAAGATTAAAGACCATTATGACAATCGCAGGGCACACACAGAGGAGGCTGACACCCTCACTGGTATTTTGGTTGTTGACTCTCTTAATCACTTCACAAAAGCCTAACAGAGCAATAACAAACAGCCGCAAAGAATAACTTTCCCCGATCAGTCGAGACACAAAAACCTGCAACACGCAGTAAGCTGCCCCTCCTTTACCCACACCACCACTGCTAACAGGTGCTCCCACCAGCCCGGTGCCTACTCTTGTGTGGAAGGCGGAGGGAGAAGAGTAGGGAGATGAAAAGGTGCCTGGCACCTTTGTCAAGACATTCAGAAAACACCATTTTCTCTAGCGCAGAGAAGGAAGCAAAGAGCAACCGCCATCCCTCAGCCATGGCAGCACGCACGCACATGCACACGCACTTCCTCCGGCTTCACGAAAACAATGAAGTGTGGGGAGGACGGCTCTTATATAAAGTACGTACCAGCTATATATAAAATTAGGAAAGCAGCTGCTTCAAAAGCTCAGTCACCCTTATATCATCAACAGGTCTTTAATTAGGACCCATCTGCTTCCTGTTTTATACTACAGAACTAACTTTCACCTGTTTCAGCAAAACACCCCTTCCCCCAAATGCAAGTGTGCGCATACACACGAACACACACAAAAAGGTAACAAACACCGTTACGCTTAAGTAATTAACATCAGAAATCCTTGTTCTGAGTATCTGGGTTGTTTATTTGCTTTTTTAAAAAAACTAAGCTTTGCCAGAGTTATCAAATTTCACAAATTACACCTTGAAATCATGCACGTGGTATGCTTCACTGCTAATATTAATCCATCGGCATCTGAGGACCCCAAAGGAGGACTGGAGCCCTGTTGTACTAGCACTATACTACAGAGAGCCTGCCCAAAGGACTCACAATGGAAGTGTGGGTTTTTCCTGAGGTCCGTCACACACATGAAAGGATTTATGAATAAACAATGGCAAGGCTGATAGTTAAGAATGGATTCAAACTCACCCCATTGTTTGAAGAGAAGAAACAACACGCAGAAGAAAAATATTACTGAGGGAGGAAATAGCTTCACCTTTGAATTTCCTGGCATTTTTCCTCCCACGCTTTTCCCCTTCGCGCGTCAATTATTTATTTATTTTGCAGGAAGAAGACAAGTGAAAGTTAAGCACACCAGCAAAGCTACGTGCTGTCTGACCTGCCCACCTCTCCTGCACAGAGGAGCTACCAGTGCTTGAAAGTTTGCCAGGCGTGTGGTATCCAGAGAGCAAAACAAGAGCACGCGAAGCACCAGGAGAAAGAATTGCTTGGCAGTGGCCAAGCAAGGAGCACCGCTTGCCTGCTCCTAGGCCCAGCTATAGGAATAGGAAGAGGGGCAAGTGCCAAAAGGAACAGTATTTGTAAGGACTCTGTGAATTTTGTGAGTACGTGAAGCTTTCTCAAACTTAAAGCCACTCATTGAGGAAAGGCGCTTTTCTTAGCACAGCTTTAGCATCAGCCACCACCTCCAATGCTGCTCCAGTTTTGGAGCGTGAGTCGATCATTCTGTCTTTATAGTTAGAAACCTCATCTGCAACAGCTTTCCCAGATGCACAAAGCTGACCTACCTCTTATTTAGAGTTTTCTCCCATAGCATTTTGAGCTGCTTCCCAAGCTTTTGGACCTGCCTGGCTGCAGGTTCCATGAGATTCACCTCCAGAAGGCTACATTGGAAGACTGAGAATTTTTTTCCATTCATTTGAAATCTTAAACCATTTGCTAGGTTGGGGATTTAACTTTTCAGAGACTGCCAATTAAATAGGAGAGCCATGAGAACAGGTAAACATACACACTCCAGTATCAACCATGGCAAGTGCATTTATTTCTCTTTCTTTCCCACTCGGTGACAAAAAACAGTTCTCCTGACATCCTCCTTATTAGGGGACTTTTCAATTTCATTCTTTGGGGTTCGAAGACAAAGAGAAGGATAATACAAACATCTGAAGACCAAAAAGTAAAAAAAAATAAATATATAAAATCAGTAAACAGAATTTCAGCAGTTACTCCTTGATGTAGCTACTCATGGTGTTACCATGAGCAACCACCCTACAGTATCTTCCTGTGCCTATGATCACCCAAGGGGAGATCACATTGTTGGCAACATCTGAAGGGTCAACACTAACAACTCAACACTGTTGGCTGTAAGACTACTCAGAGTCTTCAGACCAGGTTCCCTAAGAAATTTATTTGTAGCATACTGCCATTTGTTATTAAAACAGCACACCAAAGTATCATCTCTGTACACATATATATGGGGGAAATTGAGAGATTTGTCCAGCATCACACAAGTCTGATAAAGAGTAAGAACTGTCATCCAAAAGTAAAGAATTGTCATCCAAAAGTAAAGATGAAGCCTTTATTTTTAAACCATCAACTTCTAAAATTCTCACCAACTGTTCTGCTATATCGTTGTCTAGCAAAGTCATTTTGTACGTACACTAAGGGAGGTACTAGTGAAGGGAATGAGCTTTGTCTCTAGAGGAAAAAAAATCAAATGAAAACAGACATGCTTCCAGGCACAATGAATGCTCTGAGCATGTGAAATCGGTGAGAAAGGATGGAGCAAAATGAGCACCAAATGCAAGAACTCCAAATATTCCTTGGAAAAGAAAAGGTGGGTCACTTCTAACTCAACTGCTGCAATCAGATACAGAAAGAATAGGTGCACTAGAGTCTTGGTTGGTTTTTTTTCTTTTAAAAGATTTTCTAGATTTTGTTTGTTGATAAAACCAAATAATCAGTCCTCTACTAAAAAAAATTTATAACCTTTTGTTTTCACCTAGAAGATTACACCACCACTTAGATATTTTTCCACGATATCTCAAGCAACATATTACAAAACTTCATCCAGGACTGAAACAACAGATTGTCTCAAGAGCAAATGACAAAATATTTGTACCAGAAATCCTGGCAACGTTGCGTGCAGATGGGTTTCTGAAAAACGGGGTTCCAAGAATAAGTCACCCATGGTTCCAAAATAAGAGTTAAATTCAAACAAAAACTGGATGTTCACTTAGCAGGGCACTGGAGTCCCTCCCCAGTGTCCCACCCTCACCACACACACGAGACACTTGCTAACCACAAGCCTCTGAAGTCTGAGCTTCAGCTAAATACATGAGACTGGGGGAATGCAACCAAGTCCAACATCCTGGCTGTGTAACCCAGAAAACGGCACGCTATGGTATAGCCAGGAATTTTAACGTCAATGGACTCAAACCTGAGCATCGGGGCAGCCCTAAAATTGCATGGCCATCATCTCCAGGGGCTCTGAGCCGCAGCAGGAGAGGGATCATCCTCTCAAGCAGGGCCAGGAACATCTCTGCCTGCAGTCGGAGATGTGGGGATGTTGGTCAGGTCTCTCAGCTTGCCAAGGCACAGCTGGGACCACCTCCAAAACGCTCACCCTCCCCAAAGCACGAGGGTAGACACCCTGTGAACTGAGGCACAGAGACACGTCACGCTTCGGTGGGGGCAGCACCAGAGCATGACTGCACCACGCAGAAACAGATGTCTGAGAATACTCTTATAAACAGGGATGGAGAAATTTAAAACCTGCCGATTATTTCTCCTCCTCCCCTTTTTTAAGCAGAATCAGAAGCAAAGTTCATTGGACGGTACTGATCTTTTTGTAAATGATTCCTGGGTTTTGGGATCTACTGCTTTCAAGGCTCCTTTTGGTTTTGAGATCCTTACTCAGCCAGACAGGCATGTTTACTGTATTTTTTTATTTTTACTGTCAATAGCTACTGACCTGATAGGGACTTCCAGGATATTTTGAAACAAGAGTAAGAAAATGGATCCTTGTTTTAAAAGGTATATTTAGTCAATATATTCCCAATCCCTAGAATCTAGAGCCTTTGACAAACTTTTCACCATTAGCTTGTCTTCCTTGGTAATGCCCAAATTTATATATATATATACACACACACACACACACACACTATTCATAAAGGCTAGGCAAAGCTAGTGATGTTTGGTAGTAGACAGGCACACATTAACAGTTCTAGCCTGAGATAAAAAAGCTAACACAACTTTTTTGAAATTTGGCACTCAACCGAGACCAAACTTTTCCGTTAAGATGATTAAATAATTGACTTGATGTATTTTGCATAAAAGACTTTAAAATGTAATATGGATATGGGGGAAGGAGAAGTGAAACAAGAATGGGATAATGACATTTCATGATAACAGAGAGTATTACAATCTGGTGCACATAAGAAAACAGTGCCCTCCTTTTCCTTTCTTCTCCTCCTCATTTCCCTCTATACATGAAGTTAATGAAACTTTTTTTTTTAGCCTAAGAGTTGACATAAAAATCAAGGCTTAAACTAAAAGCTTGGTCATACTCAATAGAGCCCAAGTGAATGTGATAAGAGGAACAGAAAACAAACTCGGCACCTCATAACATCAGCAGATACAGTACATGCCTATATTTTCGTTATAATAATTACAAAGCCACACACTGAAGTTTATTCATTCTCTGATGTACTGTAAGCTTCCAACTTATGATGCTGAGTTTTCAAGAAAAGCCAAAGCTGTTGATGTTACCACAGCAGCCAACTAAAGTACACGCTATTCTCAACATATAATTAGTTCAAATGACAATTAGACCAAAACTTAGTTTCTACCCCCCAAAAAGTCATCAATAATGCATCAAGCTGATGACTTTAGAAACTCAACCACTTTCCAGCATTTTACTAGCTCTCCATCATATTCATCTGACTTTGACCGAATACATTTATTTGCATTGGATAGTCATGTGCAATTTTTGTTGCTTCAACACATTTAAGGCTTATTTAAGCCTCACTGCAAATTTCTCTTAAAAAAGACACACATACACACAAGAAGGTTCGAAATTACAAACTCTGCTTCAGAAGTTCTGGATTTCAAGGGGAGTGGGAAGAAGGATCCCTGCTAAAGAGGAGAGATGGCAACATGACCAAGTAACACCTTACTGCATACTGCTCCCCCTTCTTATCTCACCTGGGGGAGTTCAGCAAAACTGGATGAGGTTAAAAACTAGTAAACTGAAGATGACTTCCTTTGGTATGGGGAAAGGCCAAAGACAGACCCTTGAAGCATGCACGTGCATGCAAATACCAGCTGTAGGAGGACACCGGCAGCTTCACACTCATCCTGAAACCTCCTGTCCATAGAGCAGCTGAAGACAAGCAAGGGAGCTCTTATATGCTTAACTTTTAACATCAAAAGAATCATCTTCTACCATCTTTCTTAATTTTGCACCTGGGCATTGCAATAAAAACAAATAACAACAAGAACAAATGCATTTCTGAGAAATTCCAACCTTTTAAAAATACTAAGTGCATTAAAACCAGCATTTCAGAGCCATCAATTTAACAGTAGCCTTAATGATAAAGAACTACTAACCCTCAGTTCAGTCATAATTTATTTCATAAAGGAGAGCAACCCTTCAAGAAGAGCTCAGCTATTCAAAGCCAACATTTAACTGTCGCTGTGTCTGTATGACTACTAACATATCTCGAAGTTTGATTTACTGCAAGTAAAACTCTCAAGCACAGCTGTGATGAGACATCTTTCTGCATCCAACTATAAAGGTGACTTTACTTTGAAATTGATTCATTTAACTGCAGTGTCATTTCTTTCTGTAGTATCTCAGTCACGGCAAGAACACACTTCTGCTTTAGCTCACAGAGAGATGATACATTATAAGAAGGAAGAAAGAAAAATTCATTTTCTGTATCAATGCAACAAGACCACTCACTTTCTCCATATAGTGATGTTACCTATATTATACCTCCCAAAAGGGGAAAAAACATCTTCTAGAAACTTTATTACAGCAATCACTGGATTCACAGCCACCTAACCTTGCCAACTGGTGGGTGCTTTGCATTACAAACACAACCACAGACAAGACAGGGTAACACCAATGGTCCCCAAATTCAGCTGGTCATGACACCGAGGCCAACAGGACCGCAGCCAACCTGTCAGCACCTTCATTACTTCTCCCTGCCTCCAGCCCAACCACAGGGAGCTTCTTGCCACCACAAGCACAAGGATGATTTGGGCAGTGTACTGCCCAAAAGCCAGGGATGGAGTATACTGGAATACAGACACATCAAGTTATGACAAAATTCCCTGCAACCAATCTTGCTCTATTTTATCTTCTGTGGGCTTCATCTGGCTGATCATCCTCGATAATCCTGCTCAAACTGACGCAGCGCAGCTTTGCAGAGATCAAATCACCCCACAACAGTTCCCCTGCCACCCAAACCAAGGCCAGGCTGTAGCATTTTTAAGAGTTCAGACCTCTTTAACAGAGGTCACCTTACAAGACTACTTCAGATTTTTCTGTTGTCCCCTTTTACGTGTTTTCACTTTGATCCTTAAACCTGGCTATACCCTTTAGACCACGGGCTCTCTACACAAGGGAGCTGTTCATCCAAGTTTACCTAGATAAGAAATCAGGTCTCTACATCATAGATCTACCATCATTTTCTTGTGTTATGGATTATCCCGTCAACATAGAGATTGTCCGGCATTCTACTGGACCTTCTGTGGAGGGAGAAAAAGGCAGAGATAGGAGAATAAATAAAAAAAAACTGAGATAGGAGAATATAGCAACAGACAACCAGTGATATGGGAGTACCAAAACATTGAACCGATGAGGGAAGGGAGTAGTAGGAGCACACCAGTAATGCAGCCTGTTACCAAGGTCTTTAAAACACTACAAAGACTTGAGACAGGTTTTTGAATGAGGATAATGAAGCAGTTTTGTGGAAGGTTTCTCTCCAACAAGAGACCACCAAAATAGGTTTTGTACAGATGCATCGAGTAGGCAATGGAGACAGATACTGCACGCAAACTAGAGGCTGGCGTGAACGTGACAGGAGTGAGTAAAATTGGAAGGGAAAATAGCAGTAGGTTAAATGAGGCCCTGAAAGTGAAGATGTGATGTGACAGACAGAGGAGGGGGGAAGAGGTGGTTAGGCAGGATGCAGCATGGCCCATAAGGGACATGGGGTGCCATCTTTGCAACTGCACTGTGAACAGACAGGAGCACGGTGCTTTTCTCATAGTTAGAGACACAGTGCAAACACAGAGCAGCTTCTGGCTTCCCAGTGATCTTTAATTCATTTGAAATGTGCTTCAGATCCTTTAGCAAAATTGAAAGTGGTCATTCGCTTCCATAACACCACCTCATCAGGTCCCTGGCACTATCTCCACCTTTCCCTAGGCGATCACTATTTCCCTGTCTTAAGAAAAAACACCTTTACTGTGACCGTGGTCAAACAGTGGCAATAGTTGCCCAGAGAGCCTGTGGAGTCTCTGCCCTTGGAGATATTTAAAACCCAGCTGGACCTGTTCCTGAGCACAGCCCTAGCACATCCAGCTGTGAGCAAAGGGCTAGACTTGATGATCTCCCAGAGTTACGTTCCTGCCTCAACTACCCTGTGATCCTGTGCTGTCTTAGCCTATCTCCACTGATGGTCCTCTTATATACCCTGGAGACTCTAGCACTGCCACAGGAGAGATGGCCACATACCCTGTCTTAAACAGCACTTTGATTCACACTGCCTCTGTGGTCTTGGCCCATGGCAATTCCAAAGGAACTGCACACTCTGTATTTTATGAAAAGCATAAAAGCATTTCAAATACTTAAATGGAAAATTACAAGGAGCCTCATGTTCCTAAATCATCTTGGACACTGACTCATCACAGTCCGAGCCTTCCAAAACCATGTCATTGCAGCTCTGGTGTACTCTATCCACCCCTTGAAACACAGCTGGCCCAGCATAGCTTTGGTTTACACTGGTCTGGAGCAGGTTTCGGTCAGATGACGGAGTTTCCCTGCAGAACATAGTTGTCAAACAATGACTCCTCCATAGAGCACAGGATGGATGGAAGAGCAGATGGGTTGAGGAGATGCTACCATCTCTCTACTTAGGAAAACAATGTTCAGATGCAATCACTGCAAGCTGTATTTCAGCTACTGTATGGATAAAGTTTAAATCACTCTTAATAGGCCCAGACAGCTATAAGCATGCATCTGAGGAGCTCTGCTCAAAACACCAGCAAGCCTCTCCTCGCTCCCTGTACAGCCCCTGGGACGTCCATCAGCCACAAAGCTCAAAGGACTGAGAGGATTTGGGGTGTGTTGTCAATAGGGATGCTCTCCTAGCATCAACCTGCAAGGAAGGTGTTAGGAGGCATCTGGGGGCTGGGTGACATTGTTCCTGGTACTTTGGAGCTGCAGGACAGTTTTATGGTCACAGGCTCTCATTCCTGCAAAACAAAGACTGCAGAGAAAGTAATACACAGGTCAAAAAGATAAATGAAAACATTGGCAAAGCAATGAGTGCTTTGCATAAGGGAAGTTCACCTAAAACAGCATCAAAGATTGCAAGTATTAATGTTCTTGATGTTTATACTTACAAACTTTTTTTTGGCATATGAACTTCTCTCTCCTGACGAAATTACACAGGCAGAAAAAGCAGAATTATTACAAAGTAATATCCATCAATAAAGACAGATCAGCAACTTCCTTCAAATTAATCTGCATTAAGCATTCTGAAAGCATTTCTTTTTCTGAAGAAAATGTTCAGTATAAATTCTAATTGATTTTCAGTTCATTACCTCCTGATGCATTCAAATGCCATCAACAAATAAAGACAAGAAAGAAGAAATATCATCTCCCTCTTCTCTCATATATCATTACAGAAGTTTGGTACAAAGTCTATCCCAAAAAAGGAAGGGGAAATCAAATCCCACAAGCTGTAGCAGGCCCCCAGCCCCCAGAACAGAATACAATTTTTAATGAAAGGAATGCAAAAAGCTGTCATCGTAGATAGCTTTCACAACAGACTAACTTATTAATTTATTTTTAAAGCAAGACCATAGGAAAAAAAAAAAATCTTCAACACTGAAATACATCAAAATATCATTTTGATTAACCACAGCTAAGACTGTGCAGTATTACTACAGATTTCTGAAAGAAAATTCCAAGCATGTTCACAAAAATCAGACTATTTTGATTTTTTGCCAGACAGGCTACCTTCCAAGAATAAAAGTGTGGGGAAAAATGCTAGTACGGTGACAGAACATTGCCACTTCTCACTCCTAAAAAAGAGACAAACTGAAGATAAAATGAAAAAGTTGACAATTACTTGGTGAATCTTAAAGCTCGTGTATTCCAAGAACCAAGGTCCGATAATAAGTGATGTCATCTGGAAAAAGTGGATGAAAAAACGGAACAGAGTGTCTAAAAATGTACCAGGATTTTCCTGAGCATTTATCAATGGCAAATACTAGAAGCAATGAAATTTATGGACGCAGGCATTTTTCTATTAATTACTCTGAAAGCAAAAATACTATTAAACTTTAAATGACACTTTCATTCCCAAGGGTGTTTTTTTGTGGGGAGGGTCTGATAAACTTACTTCTCCCATTTCTTTTATGCGGGCAACGCAGAGACATCTTTAATACACAAACTATGTAGGTTCCACCAACCTACACTTAACGTTTTAAGTGTAATCAAATTAACATTGTCTCAAGCATATCAAGTTCATAAATTTTTAAGCTGCTATAAAGCAAGAGTCACTTAATGCAACTTTTTGTTTGTAAGGAACCGGGCAGTACTCGATGGTGTAAACACGGCCACCTGTCTCTCTCCAAGTGTTCACGTATTGCGCGAGAGCCAGTGTGAACATTTGTTCGCCTGAAATGCTCGGCATATGGTTGAACTGACAATTTAATAATATCCCGATAAGGATGTTGCCAGATTTTTGGCGGGAGATAAGCATGTTTTATCATTAAATATTTGTACTGCAGTAGCACCCAGAGACCTTGAGCAGAAAGGACGTCGTCGTGCCACGCACAGAGGCTTACTGAGTCAGTGACCCAAAGAGTTGACAGCCCAGAACAACCAGGCTATGAAAAGAGACTGAGAAGAGTATGTACTACATGTACGACACTGGAAACAAATCTTCCTCCCAAATACACCTACCCCTTAAGGCTTCCCCTACAAGTCATAATTGATCTGGAGACAAAAATTGGAAGGATCTACTCTGCACCAATCTCCCACCATACTGAGAAACCGTAGTGACTTTCATGGGGAAGAGGACTGGTTTATCTTCGAGACCTTTTCTTCTTTATGCATCAGAAAAACCACACTTCAAAGGCAACATCAAAGTGAGCATTTGTTTTCTGGACATAACAGCTAGCGGCTTCATTAACAGCACCACACACTGAAGCTTTGTTTCCTACAAAGTTTCCTTTAAAACGCTGCATGTGAACATTGCTCTGGCATTGCAAATCGTTCTACCTGCACAATTTATAGTGTACTCTTATTTACGGCCCACAATCCAGCAAAGATCTCTCTTCCTCCCTCCAATTCCATGAATATGATTTTTTTGTTTCCAGAACACCTTCTATCCTTAACAACCAAGTGAAAAGCAAATAGAGGAAATGGATTACACATGAAATCAGGTCTTGGGATACCTTCATTGCATTCACACTACTAAAGCCAAGTTAGTTATGCAGACATTAACTGAAAGTAATTCTCCCAGGCTGTGCATCAAATACAGTGGCAACCCTGCAAGAACAGAAAACAGCCCCCTGTATAGCACAGCTGTCTAAGTCTTACCCTTCAAACAGTATTTCCTACTTAGTGACTTCCTATGAAAATGGGCTTTATTAAACCATGTGCCAGGAGACTGAAAATAACTATGACCCGTGGTGCACAGAAAAGATGAGAGCAACGAAAGTTTCTATTTAAAAAGAAACTGTGTATGTGGAAACTTAGCAGTAAGACTACAGAAATGAAAGACTTCATCACCAGTTGAAATGTCTCAGGTCTGATTCACCTTAATCTTTAGACAATGACACAATGCATTCGCTCCACTTTTACATCCACGACATGAAAATAACTGCTGCAGAAACAGGATTTTAGCATGTAGATGTTACATATCTCCTAAAGGCTGCAAGCAATTAAAGCATCTGCCTTTGCAGCAGCACCATTATTTGTGTATTGGCCATTCTACATGGTTTTGGTTTGGTTTTTTAAATATAAACACATCATACACAAGTTAGCAACAAAACACTAGTATTTTATATATATAAATATCATATGTAGATAATATTTTTTTTCCTTATATATGTGTGTGTATATATTCTTAGATGAGGTATCCTGCAGGCTTACATCGCACAACAGCTGGTAACACCTCTTTTTGCCCTTCTTCACTCCCAAAGGAATAAGCAGGGGCAGGCTCAGATAACTTACATTCAAAGGCTCATACCAACACACAAATTCTAGAATATTTTTGCCTGGCATGTGTTTTCAATTGCTTTTTGTGTATCACATTTGCTCCGACTTCATATTTAACCAAAGGTTTAAATTAAGTAACCCATAGTATTTTAATTTGCCTTTACAAGCCCCATTCACAGCTGACGAGTGAACTCTGTCCTTATTACTATTTCCAGACATGTCTGCACATGCAAGTCAGCCCTATTCTGCCTCCTTGCTTCTAGGACTTGAGGTAGTATACACAAGACATCATTTCTAAGAAAGTTGTAATGGTTTTAGTGAAACTTATTCTAAAAGACCAGAGACCCTTATTGCATTTTCTTATTTAAGATAGCCAACGAAATTCACTTTTTTATTTAATATGTTTGTGATTTCTGACTGAAAGCTTCAAGAGCAGCAAGTACCTTCTTGATAAAAGTTCTCAGCTTGTAAAATTTAACAAGCATTTTATGCACACCAATGATGGTAATACTACATCGTATTTTAGGAGCTCAATGTGACACTATTAGCATTATTTGCTATTCATTTAATCTAACATGACAAATTAAGAGAATGAAAATATAATATTTATGAAGATACATGTGTAACTTGAAAATTCAGTGTTCCAGCTATCCATCTGCTCTGAGTTACAACTACTTGCTTTCCACAAAATACATTCAAAGCCCTTGCTTGAATGTGAAGGTGTTCCACTGGATAGATGCACGCTTTGATCTTCAACTCTAAATACAATAGGTCCCAGGCAGAAAAAAAAGACTGGAGTAGAAGGATGTTAGGCCGAATTCACTAAAAGCCATTTTTATATTCTGAAATTCACTTTTAAAACATCATTTGGCTGCGGTCAGGTACTGAACAGAGCCTGCAGGCAGCGATAAGTGCATTCTGATGAATTGTTTTTAATCCTGACGTTAGGCCTGATGGGTCAAACGTCTCCCATTCTCACCAGCTCCATCTCACAGATCCCCTGCCATGGGGTACCGCCTGCCTCCTCTCTGTACATCAGTCCTTCCCACAGCGGGTGAGAAAGCCAGGCACAGCCTTCCCCTGACAGACAGCAATACTCAGGGGGAGAAATCCTTTTACGACTGGAGCTCCTCCCTGCTCCTTCCTCCCTGCGTTCGCTATCATTGTGCTGTAAAACAAACTGAAGGGGAGATGTCGGGATAACAATCGCAGGAAGAGAGCTTGTGACAGCCTGGCCACAGAGTTATGGTGCCCCAAGATGGGAGGGCAGAGGTTCACGCAGGAAACGATGCCGAGACCAGGACCCTGTCCTGGCTGGCAATGGGCCTCTCAGGGCTACAAGTTTCAGGGCATGGAGGGAAGAGGAGAAGGAAATGTATTTTGCTCTTTACGATCTTTAAAGGAATCAAAGTACACGGTGGGGTAGAGCCACTGTACAGCACAGGCTGCAGGACGTTTGGATTTACAAAAGATCTCAAGGATTCGGACTTAGAGAAGTCCGCTTTGCTTGGCTCTGCGCGGCTGGAAAGCTCGCAGCAGGCTCTGCTCCGCAGCGTTTTAGCACCACGCGAGGAATTCAAGCATCTCTCCCGCTCGAGTCGGGAAAAATTTCAGCACCACCTCCCATGGAGGAAGGACTTCTCTGGCTCCCAAGATGACTTCCAACAGTGGCAACAAGTTAGTCCTTTAAAGAAAAGCATCTGCCAAACCAAAACACAGACTTGCGGCTTCCAAGGGACTAGGGTGCACTTGAGAGCTGCTGCAGCCTCCAACACCGTTAAGCATTGACTACAACAGAAATGGTGCAATAAGGAATGAAGGATCTTTGAAAAATAAACAGATTTATTTTAGATGATTCAGAGTACTACATGCTCTAAATTAAAAAAACCCTTGTGAAAGGATTTCAGATTACGTTAAACCAAGTTACGCCGCCTCCTTTCTGGTGACCGTGCTCTCTCCCCGCTCACCTTCTGCTGGAAGAGAAACAACAACATCACATGCTGCACTGCAGGTCTGGGATGGGACAGATGTTCATAAACACTCGGTCATGTGTCTATCCTGTTTTCCACATTTCTAACACCATGCCATTTATTTATACATTTTGAAATTCCAATACAAACATGAGTTTAAAATCCTCTAAAAGCTGCCCATTCTGGCAACAGCAGAGCTTCTGATTTGTTTACCTACACATACTGGAATAAAAATACAATTTTCACTTGTGTTTCTCTACCCCATTCCAGTTGAAACTCCTATTTGCCCAGGCCATTCACAGTAGAAACACTGGGCTTTGGCTGTGCATATTCTTATACTTCTGGTAAGAGCTTCCCTTACATTTTATAGCCCCTTTATTGTGTTACTGCAGCCAGCGACTCCAAGGGTGGTTGTGAACTTGGCCTCCCCACATAAACACCTCTTTGAGAAGCTCTAGCCTGGCACACTTTCATGCTGATGTATGTGATGGAGACCAAAGTCTCAAAGCTATAAAACCCGGTGAGTTCAATCACTCACGGGAGTGGGAGGCACAGCGTTCTGCCCACACATTGCTGTAGATAAAACTCATACCCAGACTTCCTGATCCACATAGCAATTCTGGCATCAAACCCTCACCCAGACACTGTATCTGTGACTGATACTTGCCTAGGACCAGCTTAACGTTTCTCAACAGCATAGGCAAAATTGAATCTGGTGGCATTACCAGGTTGGTAAGTGGAATCATAGAATCATAGAATCGTTATG
>NW_009635282.1:0-317 GCF_000690535.1 Cariama cristata
GACTTGCCCCAGGCAACCCCCTGGATGGAATTCATCTATATTATCACTTCTGTGGTCCTCAAGCTCCAAAGCCTCATGCCTATTGTGTAAGGGCACCTGGGAGGGCAAGGGAGGTCAGGAGGGTCCT
This sequence comes from Cariama cristata, assembly GCF_000690535.1. NCBI lineage: Eukaryota > Metazoa > Chordata > Aves > Cariamiformes > Cariamidae > Cariama > Cariama cristata. The sequence continues at coordinate 128 of NW_009635282.1, forward strand.
TGCCTGCTTCTCCGAGCAGGGACCCGTCTCCATTCCTCCTCGTCTCATGACTCCCCTCTGTTTGCCTGGTGGCATAAGGCTGTGGGTTCCTCTGCTTCTTGTGAAGCATCCATTTGCTGCATTTGTCTCAAGGATGGTAAGGCATGGCTCCACCAGTCCATTTCCCTCTCACACTCCCTGATGCTCCCTA
>NW_009635282.1:334-616 GCF_000690535.1 Cariama cristata
GCTTAGCAGATCACCTACCTGGTCGCAGTACATGCAGTTGTTATCTCTGCAGCCCTCTGGTACCAGCACCAGGCTCAGGCACTCCGTGCAGCTGGAGACCTGAACAGCTGCGTTATTGTGGGGGAGCTCCATCTGGGTCACCACATTCCTCCTGGCGATGGTTTTCAGTGGAGTGGAAACCGTCGTTAGGCCTCCTCTGGCTGGGCAGGCGATGACCAGTAGTGAGGGTTTACCTCTTGAGCTGTCAGACCTTCAGTGCCCGGCCAACATGCCCTGACTGCA
>NW_009635282.1:659-2231 GCF_000690535.1 Cariama cristata
AATTGGTATTCCATACCATTCACATCATACTCGGGTCACTACTGGTTTTTCCCAACTACAAATAATTATACATATATACGTATTATACATATATACAGACATTAGTTTATGATTGGGGGTTTCCATCTGTCATAGCAGTCTCTCAGGGCATGAGAAATAGTGTAGAGGTTTAGCATGGTTCATGCCCACGGGTTGCAGGTTAAAGGTGTGAACATTGAGGAAGTTACCGGACACCACTTGTTGAAGCTAGCTCCAGTTGTCATCACCACGATGTTAGCCTGCAAGACACTTATTGAATACTGTTAGTGTTATGTCCCGATTAACATCATACAATTGAAAACTGAGCATTCTGACCTCAAATCAAATCCCCTTGAGGTACACATTGGACTTCACTATCCTTCAACATTACCCACCAAGTACATCCAGGTCCTTGAGTGAAAGCAATCCCACAAATGGGTTTGCCTTTGCCCAAAGCAGGACAAACCCAAACAGTTTTACCCAACATACTCCTCCCATGCACCACAGGGACTTTATCCCCTTCTACAGTATGTAGAAGGTCTGACTGAGCAGGGCCAGCTCGATTGATGGATCCCCTGATGTTAACTATCCAGGTGGCTTGTGCCAAATGTTTATCCCAATTTTTAAAGGTTCCAGCACCCATTGCTTTTAGTGTAGTCTTTAACAAGCCATTGTACTGCTCAATTTTCCCTAAGGCTGGTGCATGAGAGGGGATGTGGTATATCTATTCAATATCATGTTCTTTCGCCCAAGTGTCTATGAGTTTGTTTCGGAAATGAGTCCCGTTGTCTGACTCGATTCTTTCTGGAGTGCCGTGCCACCACAGAACTTGCTTTTCAAGGCCCAGGATAGTGTTCCGGGCCGTGGCATGAGGCACAGGGCACGTTTCCAGCCAACTGGTGGTTGCTTCCACCATTGTGAGTACATGGTGTTTTCCCTGGCACGTTTGTGGGAGTGTAATATAGTCAATTTGCCAAGCCTCCCCATATTTATGTTTTTGCCGTTGTCCTCCATACCACAGAGGCTTTAGCCTCTTGGCTTGCTTGATTGCGGTGTAGGTTTCACATTCATGGATGACCTGTGCAATACTGTCTATGGTTATATCCACCCCTTGATCACGAGCCCATCTATAGGTGGCAACCCTTCCTTGATGACCTGAAGTGTCATGGGCCCACCGAGCTAGAAAAAGTTCACCTTTATGCTCCCAGTCCAGATGCACCTGAGTCACTTCAATCTTAGCAGCTTGATTTGCCTTCTGGTTGCTGTGATGTTCCTCAGTGGCTTGACTCAGGCACGTGAGCATCTACATGCCGTACTTTTACAGTCAGGTTCTCTAGCTGGGCAGCAGTATCTTGTCACAGTGTGGCAGCCCACTTGGGTTTTCCTCTGCGCTGCCAGTTACTCTGCTTCCACTGCTTGAGCCACCTTCACAAGGCGTTTGCCACCATCCATGACTCAGTATACAGATAAAGTACTGGCCATTTTTCTCTTTCAGCAATGTCTAAGGCCAGTTGGATGGCTTTTACTTCTGCAAACTGACTTGATTCGCCTTGT
>NW_009635282.1:2340-3438 GCF_000690535.1 Cariama cristata
GTTCATTATACCAGGGAGCCTCATCAGCATGTGTCACCTCCTCTTCTTCTGGTGACATGTTGAAATTTTTGCCTTCTGGCCAGTCCATAATTACTTCCAAGATTCCTGGGTGATTAGTATTCCCTATTTGAGCCCTCTGTACGACTAATGCAACCCACTTACTCCATGTAGCATCGGTTGCATGATGAGTAGACCGAGCTTTACCTTTGAACATCCAGCTCTGTACTGGTAACCGGGGAGTCAGGAAAAGTTGTACTTCAGTGCCAATCACTTCTGAAGCAGCTTGAACTCCTTCCTAGGCTGCTAATACTTCTTTTTCCCTCAGAGTGTAGTTAGTTAGCCTCGGAGCCTTTGTACCCTCAACACCAAAATCATAGCGGTCAACCTCGGGTCACTCCTGGTGCCGTCTGCCAGAGACTCCAGGTAGGCTCATGGTCCCCCTCTGCCGTGTAGAGTACATTTTTAATACCTTGTCCTGTTCGGACCGGTCCAAGGGCTACGGCGTGCACAATCTCCTGTTTAATTTGTTCAAAGGCCTGTCATTGTTTAGAGCCCCAAAGAAACTCATTCTTCATTCGTGTTACCTGATAGAGAGGGCGTACAATCTGACTGTAGTTGGGAATATGCATTCTCCAGAAACCCACAATGCCCAAGAAGGCTTGTGTTTCTTTCTTATTAGTTGGTGGGGACATGGCTGTTATTTTGTTAATTACTTCTATGAGGATCTGGCGACATCTATCTTGCCATTTAATTCCTAGGAACTGAATCTCTCTCGCAGGCCCCCTGACTTTATCTCTTTTGATGGCAAAGCCATGGTATTATCTTCCCACCTTTCTCAAAAACTTCTGCTGCCGTGTTACTCCACACAATGATATCATCGATGTACCGCAGGTGTTCTGGGGCTCCACCCTTTTCCAGTGCAGTCTGGATCAGTCCACGGCAGATGGCTGGGCTGTGTTTCCACCCCTGGGGCAGTCGGTTCCAGGTGTACTGGATGCCCGTCTAAGTGAAAGCAAACTGCGGCCCGCACTCTGGAGCCACGGGAATAGAGAAGAACACATTAGCAATGTCAATGGTGGCGTACCACTTGGCTGCCTT
>NW_009635283.1:0-8390 GCF_000690535.1 Cariama cristata
TCCGGGGGGGTGTAACGTGTTGTGGTGCTGTGGCAGTGTCGGGATAGTGGATGTATCAACAGAAGGTGTTGACACGGAGTTAACCCTTTCGGTCTCCTGCCTTTCAGAATTTTCTTTTACAACCGAGACCAGCCAGAAGGCACATTTTTGAAATTCAGATGAGGAAGCCGTTAATATTTTATTTGGGGGAAATGCGTTTTTCGCGTGCCCCTATGTGCATGTACGTAAGTAGAGCTTGTGTGTATAGCTCTCCGTGAAGTGTAACGTTACGTTTTAAAATTACTTATCTCTGCATATTTTGTGATAGTTTTTTGACGTGGCGTAGTATAACGATTTAAAATGAGCTGCTTGTAAGTTTGTGTCAGCCCTTTTATGAAAAGTGCCGGTTTATACCTGTAAAACTGAGCAGATGCATACAATAGCACATCTCCTGTCTCACTGTCTGTACAAATCCACGCTGGAAAAGGTTTGTTGCTCCCAGGGCAACAGCTGCATTTGGGAAAACACAACATGCTAAAAAAAAAATAAATCTTCATTTAGGATTTTAATGTAGTCATTCTTGCTTAAAACCGCCACGTAAGGCATGGAAGATAGTGCACATTATTTTACTAGACAGATGTGAAAAATAATGCAACTTTTATTCTTTTGTACTCATCTCCTGTATGTAATCTTCAAAGAGTGATCACAGTTGGAGAAAGAAGAACGGTAGTGATTCAAAGTACCATTTTTTTTTTTTTCTTTTGGGCCTAAAATAAATTGATTTTTAAAATTTTGAAGTATTCAGCTCCTTTACGGTATTTTCTTCAGAGAAGTTCCCAGTAAAGAAGGTAATAATCAGATACTTCTGGTACGTGAGCTGTAGTACTCTGTGGAGCACTAAATGGCAATTAGAGACTTGATGCAGAAACCATCTTCAAATTTTACTTTTTTTGTAGTCTGGCATTTGTTGTTGAATTTCATTTTCAAAGGATGCTTTGTTCAGCTTTGTCTTAATTTAAGTATAGAGATTTATTTTAAAGATTAAATATTGGAACAATGGGAAGCAATTGCAGCTTATATAATTTTCTTGAAAGTCAACTTTAAAGTATTTAATACAGCTATTCAAGTATCCTCTTACCATTTGTTTTATACTAGTTAGTTGTAATTTCTTTCTGTAACATGGATTGTTACAAACCTTGTAAAAAATGCTTATTATCTTTATGTATAATTCACTCTCACGAACAAATTGGATTTTTCTTCCATGAGTGAACTATAATATGAAATTTAATGTTCTGACCTTTCTTATGCTAGATTACAGAAAAATAGTGTGATTTAGCATTTCTGAAAGCCCAAGCATATTTTTGTTGTTGATTTAATGTGTTGTTTTATATTGTAGCTTTTAATTGCAAAAAAAATAACATTAGACATGTAATTTTCACACTACTTCTTAATTTATGCAGACACTAAAGTTCTTGCTGTGTAAAAGAAAAACTTATTTTTCTTTTCCTGGGAGCTTTGATGGCTAGCAGTCTTGTTAATGATAGTCATTTCTCTAACAGGAAGATGTTTTCATTTGTATTTACTTTTCAGTGCAGGGCAATTATACTGCTCTGTGTTGCACACTCTTCGTAGTTTCTGTCTGAAAAGAATTACAGTACTTGGAACAGGACTGCAATTTGAAGCAGGTGTTGTGTTTTACTGTTATGCAAAATAACACTAAAATATAATTGTAAGGGAAATGAAGGAAACAGCTGCAAACTTGATATGGTAACCACTACATTATGATTCGTGAGCAGTTGTTGCACACGTCTTGCATCATGTCTAACACAGCAAAGATTTGGTTTAGTAAAGCTCACCTTGCTGATTTTGACTCCTTGAGAGTATTGCGCTTATTCTTACAAGAGGCGGTTAGTACAAAGGCCAGACCATAACCGTAGTTACAGAGATGTACTGTCTCACTAGTGACTCAGGTTTTAAATGGGAGCTCAGTGGTTTAGTTTCATCTTTTTTCTTTTTTTTTTTCCCTCAAATGCTAAAGAAGATGAAGGATAGAACCCAATTACTGGAATGAAGGTTGCAGAATGTCTTAACCCAACTAACATATGGAAGCCTACATAGGCCTGAGGTTGTAAAATAGTAAAATAAATGGCCTATAGCAGGCCATCTGCCATTTGCAGGGCATTTTTATTGTGCTTCATGCCAAACTGGAAATTAGTCTTTGTATTAAAAATATATTTTGAATACAAATCAAAGATTCCAAACGTTTAACGTTGCACATGGCAAACACATTTCTATCTGGGAGCTAAGAGAAGTCCAGGAAAATCGTACTGGAAAAATACTGCTTAGTTCGATGCTCAGGACTCAAGTCATTCTCTTCTCTTTCCTGTCTCTTTTGTCTTCCCTGTAAGCCCTGATTTAAGTTTGTAAATTACACACCAGATATGAAAAATCCACTATTGTGTGTGGCAACTAAAGGGGAGGGGGGGATCAACTGATGCAAAGTGTCGTGATTCCATGTAAGTCCTTGCAGCTAGGGTAGCGTACCCCAGATGAGGATCTGCCTCATAAACAGGGCTTTGAAAGAGTTGCTCATCTTGAAAGTATTCTTCGAACATCAGCTGATCAATTTTCACAAAGTCTGTCTGAAAGGAAGGCAGCTAAGGTATCCTCAGTTTACTGATCGAAGAAATTGAAGCTCAGATTGTGTGCGGGGAGCTCGGCAGAGATCAGGTTTGGGAAGTTTCTGGCTATTGGGCTTATGCTTGTATTATAGAATGCTTCCAGTCTTAATGCAAAATATGTTTAAAAGCGCTTTGAAGAAGTGAAAGATAGGGACGCATAGAGAGGAAAGAGCATATTTCTTTCATCTTGTGCAGAAATATTTATGCATAAAATCACACTTAAATCTCTCAGATAAATCATTACTGTCTGGTGATGAATCCAGACCAGTTTCATTGCTAGTGCACTGTAACATGGATATTTTGTTGACATTGTCTAGATACTAGCCTTTCTCTGGACAGATAAATACTTTGATTCAAAGGTATTTGGGTGTACCTTTTGCTGTGCAATTGTAAAATTTGCTGCTTTGCATCAGCTGCTCATAAGTCTCTCTGATATAACTTACGTTGTAAAGCTGAAACAGGGTATTGAAAACAAGCGTGCGTATTTGTGGAAAGGCGTTTGTCCTTTAGGAAACTGGGTCCACTTGTTTATTTTCATGGTTGCAATTAGCACAAGATGTTATTTAAAATAAAGACTAGTAAATGTGAAGTATTTAACCGGTGCTTTCAACACAGTTGGGTGTGTTGGTGTCCCCACCTCCCCCTGAAGACAAGGCCTGCCTTTAAGCATTCATCCTTTGGATGTATTTAATGATGATGGAGTTAAATGATGAGGTAATTAAAAATGTGAATAGTAGCACTTAGAGAGTTGGGTGATGGGTACATCAAAAATACAGAAAAAGACCTTTGAATGGCAGTCAGGAGAGGATAGAGTAGTACGTCTGTGTGTGTTTAGGTCTCCTCTGAGTTTATAGCAGTGTGTGCTGCCTTTCTCTCCTGGCAGGGGTCTGCGGAGTTGATGAGGAGCTGCTGGGAGTCGGGAGCCGCCTGGAACACGATGCCCTGCCCCGCTCCTGCCCTTGGGAAGTTGTGAGCTGCTCATGTCCATAAGGAGGAAGGATGGCTCATGGAATTCCTTCACAAGGCAAAGTTACCATAACGGTGGATGAATACAGCTCCAACCCAACGCAGGCGTTTACACACTACAACATCAATCAGAGCAGGTTCCAGCCTCCGCATGTGCACATGTGAGTATTCCTGCCATTGCCTTTGTGTGTGTCTGCGTGCGTGCCTGTGCGAAACACGACTGCTGCCGAAGGACTGCGTTGGAAACTGGAAAAATTGGTTAGTCACATTAGCTAATAGGCAAAATGGTTATCAGGTTTCTTACATGGTGTGTTTGAGAAACACTGCTCCATCATCTCCCGGAGATAACTCTTTCTGCCCGAGGCGCGGTGCCACCGACTTCGTGCAGCTTGCCCCAGCGATGACTAATAGGGTACATTTTCTAAAACTTGTCACTTCGCTGATCTCCCTGTAACTCGCCTGAGGGACCCGTCGCTGTAAAATTTAAGCTCCCTTCCCCCAGCCCTTACACTCGGCCGCGAAATAGGCCTAATTGGGACTAATTGTGCCCCCTGCTCACTGAATCCTTTGTCCTCCTGGTTGCGAGTGGAACGTGTGCCGCATGCTGCATTCCACTCGCAACCCGCAGCACAAAGGGCTCGGGGGCTGCCCAGTGGTTCCTCCCCAAAAATACCAGTACCGCTTTGAAACGACGTCCCTGGCCCGAGCTGAAACCGAGAAAGGGATGGGACGGGGGGAGCTGAAGGCTTCTTACCTCGCCTCCTCATCCCGGGGTATCGCATGGCCCGCAGGAGCATTCTGCTGCACCGTACCTGGGCGCAGTGGTTTGTGTTGAGAGCTAAGTACCAGTTTTAACTCTGAATTGCCTTCCCATTGTTTCGTTAGGATTGATCTTTATCGGTTATTTCTCTGAAGGTTCTTTTTCTTTTAACATTAATAGACTGAAAAGCACGTGAAACTAAAACAAAGACGGCATCTCTTGACCTCCTGCGTGCCATTGTTAGTCAGGATTTTGAACGATGTCGCGCTATTGAATTTGATAAGGATTTTGCATAATAAGGGGGGAAAAGTTGTATGGTACTTCATTGCATTTTTGTTATGTAGAAGCCTGCCGGAAGAGTCACAATGTAGGAGTTCAGCACCTTCTAATAGGATTTCCTAAAGGCGGCTTTAGGAAGGATGCTGAAGAGTGTCTGTCGTGCGTGTGACTTTTCAAGGTGGAAAAAGTTTTAATTGATTACATTTGATTTATTACTACAACGATGAAGTAACTCTTCTCTTAGAAATACTTACATTTCTTGATTCACTTTTCAGACTTTTTGTCAGCAAATTTCTGTTGCGTGTTTTGCCCTGCAGACTGCTTTTCAGACTAAGTACAAATTCTATGTGGAGAATAAATTCAGAACAAACGAAAGAAATGTAGAAAGTAGTTTTAAAGAACCCCTTCTTATTGACATTGATTTCAGTGGGAGCTGATTTTAGGACCAACAAAGTGTGGTCTTCAACATTGTAAAAATTACTTATGCTTTGTTTCAAAAACTCTCAAACATTTATACAGCTACTTCTCTAATAATTTGTGTCTCTCTTAAGTGATACTGACTTGACAGATGGCTTAGAAGATACTTTACTTGTTTGGAGAAATTGTGTAATTTAAATAAATACTGAAACTATAAAGTACAGTATAGTGGCAGTATTTTAGAGGATTTTTAACTGAAATACTCGTAGCTTTCTTAAAATCAGTGATTTGGTTTCAAGGAAGGGTGTGGCATACTAAAAGGGAGGTAAAAATTTAGAAAAATGGGAAAGGGATTAGTCTCAGATTTACAATGGAAGCAAAGGAAGCAATGTTACAGTGCAGAAGGTGAGTTCAGGAGAGCAAATGATGGGTTTTAGAAAACCTGTTGAGGAGAAAATGACTGGATCCTACCAGGTGTCTGGAGTTGTGGGTAGAGGAAAGCGAGGAGGTGAAGATAGGACTGTGGCTGTGGGTTTGTGTGATGGCTGGAACAGCAGAGGTGTTTCTGGGGGGGAGAGACTAGATTGTGGTAGCTTCGGGAGGGGTCCTTACTTGTCTTCCCAGTGTTTTGTAATGGAAGCGTTGTGCATATTTCTGAAAGAGGATTTCATCAAGTGAGAAACCTGAACAGCAAATCGGTAAAAGCAGTATTAACAGAGAAACCATGTTCTTTTTACCCTGTTGTGCCTTCGTTAGTGCCACATTGCTGCAGCTGCCAGGACTGTTTGATCTGATGGGGTTTTACAGTCTGCTTTTCTCTTTTGCTATCTTAAAGTAATGCATGCAATTATTTTTTTTCTAAGAGGAGGTTTTATTCTTCTCTAGTGAAAAATTTGTTTAAGAAGTCATGGGATTCTGAGAAATGAGTAAAGCAACATGGGAACTGAGCATTATGACATGTATGTGAATAGTAGGGCCCTGCTGCGTACCATAAATCAGTAGCTGGGTGCAGCTTAAGGACAATGTTCTTTTCTAAAGGAAATAATTTTTTAAAAAGTAATTTCTTTATGGATACACATCTTCATGTGTAAAGGTGAGAACTGGATTCTTGGCGTATGCTGAGCCATTTCTGGTTCTAGTATCCTTTAGGCCCAACTCTCATCTCACGCAGAGTAACCACCAGCGTAAACCTGGTGGTTAAGGCACGACTGGCTTTACTCTGCCTGTTCCGCGGGACACGTGTCCTGCGCTTTTTCTCCTGCTTTCATTTGGTGCCTTTCACGTGACAGTGTCATGTAGTTCTATCAGCAGGGATACAGTTCTCTTATTATCATCTTTATATGTATTTTTACACCAGCACTTCTTAGTGATTCTGTTTAAGTGTACTCTCAGGTAAATAACAGTGTATTAAACCTCCCTTTGCTTGGGCTGGCTGTGACAGCAGTTCTGACAGTTACTTAAGCTCTGTTATAGTAAGACTTTGCAATCAGTTTGTCCAGTCTTAGTATTTTGTTTCTCTACTAATTAATGTTTGAACAGGTGTTCTAAAGACAGTTTTTACTGTACAATTATTTTGGATAAAGGGATATCATGTTAAATGTTCTGTCATCTTGAAGCAACGCTCCCGCCCACAGGTTTCACTTATTTTCTGAAGATGGTGTAAAATGTTTGTATTTGAACGCTTTGTACAAGTCATGTTTGCTTTCAGTTAGTTTTAATTAACTGCATCACCTTAGTTTCCTGCTTTAAAGGGCAGCTGCAAAATAGTAATTATAATATGCCTCCCTTTGCTTCTTGATGATTGTTATTCTCCTGGAAGTCTTTGTCCTTTCCCTTTTTTATTTTTTGGTCAGGAATTGTGACTTGAAGAGGCAAATGCTTCTTGCTCCTTTGGTGTAGTGGTGCCAAGTATTACAAGTTTTTTTTAAAAAAAAAAGAAAAAAAGCTTTCAAGCCTGTTTAGACCCTTGAGATGTTCTGTATGAGGCCATGGCCAGTGGTGCCAACAGTACTGGTGAGCAGCAGTAGGATGCGGCCTGGGGACAGGGTGGGCGCAGCCGGAGGAGCTGGCAGCCCTGGGCAGGTGTGCTTTAAGCTGCAGGAGGCCTCGTCCCGTGAAACTGCAGCATCAAAGTAGAGAGGATAGAGGAAATTTCTGCTACTGGAAGCAAACAGTAGGAAAAAAGTAAAAATGACTAAACTTAGAAGATAATTGAATTAGTCAGGTATATGTGCCGTTTGCTTAGAGTGTTCTCTCTTTTTTTGTAAGACTCCCCCCGCCCCCCCTTTAACTCAGCAGCTTTACAGTGACCACCACAGTGGGCCTTTAAACCATTTTAATAACAGGAATTACTAAGGCTCAGTTTTGTGTAAGCTTCCTGTCTCGCCTGTTTTTTTTTTTTCCCTCAGACCAGCGGAAAGGAGCTGAGAAGAAAATGGGACAAATCCAAGTGGAAAATTATTTACTTAGGTTTTAACCAGAAGGAAAAATCTTCCTGTTTGGGTACAACACCCCATTTACTTTCAGGGGGCAGGAGGCAGGCAGAGAAGGGAGACTGAAATAAACTTTATGTATCTGTCGTAGAAAATGCCTGTTTCGACAGACCTAGCTGGTGAGGATGAGGGAGTTTTGTGGAGATAAAATAGCTGTAGCCCAAACTACTGCAGACTGAGCCTTTTAGAGGAGTTCATTAGCTTTCCTTCCATCTCACCAGAATGGCTTGGTGGCTTTTTTCTAGGATACTTGGAGTACACGTTAAAACGCTGCTACGGTTTAAGTTCAGTAGTAGGGGTGTAAGGATAGAGGTTTCTGTGCCAGAGCAAAAGTCTTCTAAATGAGTTTATTCATACCTGGAGAACACTGAACAATCTGTAACTATATGATTTTACTGCCTTTTCTATACTGGAGTAATTCCCCATGTGAATATTCTTATTTTAAAACAAAGAGTATAAACAGAGTTTTATGTTAGTAGAAATATGTATAGATGAATAAAATATTTAAATGTATGAGTGTATGTAAATGTGTATATGTAATAATAATAGTAATAAAAAAATACAGCTATATAATCATAGAAGAAAGAACTTTCAACTGTAACAAAGCCTTAAATTGTTAAAACCCGGAGATCTTATTAGACTACTAACCTTGAGAAATCGGATCTGGCATATTTTTTTTTCTTGGGGCAACCATCCTGCGTTAATGGGCTTTGTAAACTCCCACTGAGATTAGTCGGAAATCATGCATTTGATTTGTAATATTCTCAACTTCTGTTTCATATAAGGTGTCTTATATTTAGGGAGAAGGGGAAAGAG